>NC_057799.1:605728044-605735958 GCF_018294505.1 Triticum aestivum
CCCGTAGCCGCCGTCGCCGGAGTCCCGCCGCCCCTCGCCGGACCTCGCCGCCGCCGGAGGTAGCCGCCCGCGCCGCCGCTGGTTTTCTTCGGAAAAATCGTAGGTTTTTTAGGAAACCGCGACTTTTTTTATATAGATCGGTTTAGTTTTTTTTCCGATTGATTTATTTTGCGGACGATCGTCCGTACGCTCGTTTTAACGAGCGGTTTCCGTCGTTTAACCGCAGACAACGAACGTTCATTCGTTAGCCTGTTCGTCAGTTTTTCTTTTTCTCGGATTTTTCGCGATGATTTTCGATCGCGATTTCCGATCTGTTTTTCGTTTTAGTATAACTTTTCGCTCGTTTATCGGAATCAGGCGATTCAAGCGCCTAGAGTTTCATCTCGAAACCCTCTTTCTGTTTAACCAACTCAAACAAGTTTTTGCTACTGTAAAATTTGACTTAGGTCCAGATTAGTAAACGAAGCTTGTTTCTTTCGACGTTTGAGTTTCGTTGTTTGGTTCGATTTGATTCTTTTTGCAAACCAGAGTTCTTAAGTTGAACTTTCTGGTTAGATCTCTTATTTTGAGTTTTATTCGTGCACCCTTGCTTGATTGCTTATGTATGTATTGTTTGTTTGCGATAGAGTACCCGGAGTGCGAAGCGTGCTACTACGAGTCTCTAGGTTTCACGGATTATCAGCAAGGCAAGTAACACTTTGATCATATCCCTTTCATATCCAGTTTTTATGCATTAGTTTCAACCCTAAAACATTGCATGGTTAGGATTTTATAACATGTGGGTATTGGGAAGTAGTTGATGAGGTAGAACCTATTGCCCTGCATTCAAACCTTGGGAGTTACTATTACGTTATGCTTATACTGCTATGCTATGCTCGTAGACGTGGTTTGGTTTGAGTGATTCATGACATATGTGAGAGTTATTATTAATGGTTAACTTAAGGTGGCTACTTTAATTTACATCTGGGTGGATTGAGGCACCTGGAGAATCCAGTGTTGCCTGTATTTTTGGATATCCCGGAGTACCCGTGTGATCATCTTATGAACCGCCACCCAGGTTCAAATGGATCATGAGATTATTCATGCTAGAAACTTCCGTGTGCAGCCACAAGCTATTATGGGCTCTAGCATAGTTAAGTAGGTTACATGACCTCTTGAAGAGGTGGGCTAGCAGATGTAGGGGAGAATAAGTGTAACTGTCCACCCGGAGTAAAGAGTAGTGTTTCTGAAAGACTGTGTCTCGGTCATCCGTTTCTCAAACACCTTGTAGTGCGAGAAATCAAGCGGAGGTGATCGAGTCTTGTGGGGAAAAGTGCACAAACCTCTGCAGAGTGTACAATCTAATCATGGTTAGCCGTGTCCCCGGTTATGGACATCTTGAGTATCTAGTTCTTGGATTATCATGTGAATCTCATCATCATGTTACTTAATTTAATTTGATTGGGTTAATCACGTTCTTAATTGGGATTGAGTTGGAGGTACCTTGGCAATGTTTAACAACCACCATGATAGTTAAATAAAATTTATTCCTTTATGGTAGGGAAAAATTGGCTTTTCGCAAAACTGTAACCATAGAGCTTTCCACCAGCCAATTATGCATGTAGTGATAGCATTATTCTGTTCATTACTCTCTATGTGTTACATTGCCAGCATATTCCATGTGCTAACCCGTTTTCGGGCTGCAACGTATCATGTTGCAGACTTTTCAGACGACGAGTAAGGAGCCTTAGGTCGTGGTCTTATACTCAGTGATGCCGTTGGAGTTGATGGACTCGCTTTATCTTCCAAGCCTTCCGCTGTTATCGTATTTAGATGTCCTTAAGCCATATTTATTGTAATGAGTTCTCTCTTGAACTATTCGATGTAATAAGTGTGTGATTGCTACTCTGTTATAAATCCTTCAAAGTACTGTGCGTGTCAGCATTACCGATCCAGGGATGACACTGATGCACAGAGACTAGACTGTTTGAGGTCTGGTCGCTACAAAGATGGTATCAGAGCACACGCTGACTGTAGGACACGACCACTAAGCTAAAGCCCTAGATCACTACTCTCTTCTCATTTCTGACTCCTCTCCTTTCTTCCACTCTTTTAGGATGGCGGATGCAAGGAACAAGTTCGCGCAACCAGATGAGGATACACCTTTTGGACGACACTTGAAGGAAGTTACTAAGTACCTGAACATCAGAATACCAAGCTTCACCGGGACCTACAATGCCACACTACCAGAAGAGGAGCGCTGGATGATTCAAGTTCAAGTTCCAGGAAGGACGTTCACGCCAGTCACTGAGCCCATAGAGTTTTCCCACCAACCTGGAGTCTAGGAAAGAGCATGGCAGCCCACATCACCATGGGACGCATTGGAGAAGTGTACCACAATGATCTCAAAGATACTATCTATCAGATTTGTGGGCGCTGAGACGAGCAATGGGAGATGATCAGCACCAGGAAGGATACATCTATTGCAGCTTTCATTCAGGAGTTAAACCAGCACATTCGTCGCCAGGAGAACCAGATGTGCGTAGACATGATAGATCTGAAGAAGGCAAAGACTAGGATCATGGAACTGGAGGAAGAACTCAAGGCTACACGGGAGGATTATATGGAGGAAATCGTCGCACTAGTGGAGAAGAATGGCGACCTGACAAAGAAGCTAGGAGTTTTCATGGGAGACCCAGCACCAGGAGGAGATGATGACGATTCTACTTGCCTGGAGAATTACATCATCATCGACGACACGGACTCGGACCCAAGTGAGGATGATTGGGAGGATGAAGCCGGAGCAGATATCATGGAGTCTTCGACTGAGCAATTTTTCTAGTAGACCACCAAATTAGTAGTAGTATTCCACCATGTATATAGTATAGTCCAAGCACTTTGTAACGATAGTTAGATCGATTGTATGCCTTGTTTGAATTGATTGGAGTGATATGTTTGTGTTTGTCTCATGTGCATATGGGTAGTGTTTTCCCTCTAGACCTCATTCTATTCTATTTTCTTATCTTTTCTAAAACCCATCAGATGCCTCGAAGACGCGACACCGGATTTGTTTTCCCACCGGAGATCATTCAGTTGATTCAGCAGCAGAATGCCCTGATGCAAGTGCTAGTTCAGAACCAAGGCAAGAACAACAACAACAACAACCCACCACCCCCACCACCTGTTGATCACTTAGCCCGTTTTCTTAGGCTGAATCCGCCGGTGTTCTCCAGTAGCACCGAGCCGATTGTGGCAGATGATTGGCTCCGCAAGGTTGGAAGGGAGCTGACCACTGCAGGATGCACAGATGCGGAGAGAGTGTGTTTTGCCGCACATTAGATTGATGGACCCGCAACATCATGGTGGGAGAATTACACAGCCACTCACCCCATTGACACTGTCACATGGGACCAGTTTCAGCAAGCTTTCCGTACTGCCCATGTTTCAGCAGGAGCTATGGCCATGAAGAAGCGTGAGTTTCGCAACTTACGCCAAGGAGGACGTACCGTTGGCCAGTACGTGGAGTATTTAGTAAGTTAGCACGTTATGCCCCAGATGACGTTGCTACGGATGCAGCTAAGCAGGAGAAGTTTCTGGAAGGACTGAATGATGAGCTGAGCATGCAGTTGATGGTGACAGAGCTCTCATGATTGAAGGGAAGCAGCAGCAGATTGAGAATCGTAAGAGGAAGTATGGACAAGGAAAGTACAGTATAGGAGCTCATCAGAAGCCTCGTTTTACCCCGAACTCGGGAGGACACCTTCAGCATAACCATGTAGGTCACAATCACAATGGAGGGAGCTCGCACAATCATAGTGGCCCCAAGAATGGCAATGGGAATGGAGGAAGCAACAGACAGAACCGTACCAACCCATCAACCCTAGCCAAGAGGGATCTAAGCCACGTTACTTGTTTCAAGTGCCAGAAGACTGGACATTATGCCACTGATTGTCCGGAAGCTAAGAATGGAAATGGCAATGGAAGCTCGGGGAAGAAGCCGAACCCTTTCAACAGGGGACAGGTGAACCACGTTAACGTGGAGGAGGTTGAAGCACAGCCTGATGCAGTAATAGGTAAGTTTTTGGTTAAGTCATTTACTGCAATCGTTCTTTTCGATACTGGTGCATCACATTCATACATATCAAGGGGATTTGTGGATAAGGTTAAGTTGCCCACCAAAGTTCTTAGAACACCTATGTTAGTAACCTCGCCAGGAGCAGAGTATATGGCAAGCCAAGGATGTTTTCAGTTGCCATTGGCCATAGGTAGGCATGTTTTCCCCTCAGACCTAATAGTTTTGGAGTCGCAAGGTTTGGATGTGATTTTGGGAATGGATTGGCTATCGATGTATGGAGGAAACATCGATTGCGCCAGTAAGACGATCTTGCTTACTACCCCAGAAGGAAGAAGGATTAAGTATGTATCCCGACATTTGCCGAAGAGGACTCAAGTGAATTCCTTATCAGGAGTTGTACAGGAGGAAGTACCAGTGGTGAAGGATTTCCCTGGCGTATTTCTAGAGGAGTTGCCAGGCATGCCACCGGATAGAGACATTGAGTTTTTGATTGAGCTTTTGCCAGGCACAGGGCTAATATCTAAGAGACCGTACAGGATGCCCGCTAAGGATTTGGAAGAAATTAAGAAGCAGATTAAGGAGTTACTGGAGAAAGGATTTATTCGCCCAAGTTCGTCACCTTGGGGATCACCAGTACTTCTAGTGGAGAAGAAAGATGGATCATTGAGGATGGTTGTTGATTATCGTGGTTTGAATGAAGTAACCATCAAGAACAAGTACCCACTGCCGATGATCAATGATCTGTTTGACCGACTACAAGGAGCTAAAGTATTTTCCAAGATTGATTTGCGATCAGGATACCACCAGTTGAAGATTTGAGAGCAGGATATACCCAAGACAGCTTTTACCACAAGGTATGGGCTATATGAGTACACCGTTATGTCATTTGGCCTGACTAACGCACCTGCCTATTTCATGAACATGATGAACAAAGTGTTTATGGAGTTTTTGGATAAGTTCGTCGTAGTGTTCATTGATGATATTCTGGTCTATTCGAAGAATGAAGAAGAGCATAAGGAGCATTTGCGTTTAGTACTTGGAAAGCTCAGAGAACATCAGTTATATGCCAAGTTCAGCAAGTGCGAGTTTTGGTTAAAAGAAGTTGGATTCCTTGGACATGTTATATCCGGAGAAGGAATAGCAGTAGATCCCACCAAGGTTAACACTGTGACAAATTGGGAGTCACCCACGACAGTTGGAGAGATCCGGAGTTTTCTTGGACTCGCAGGATACTACCGGAGATTCATTGAGAATTTCTCAAAGATTGCAAAACCTATGACCGAGTTGTTGAAGAAGGACACCAAATTCAATTGGACTGAGGAATGTGAGGCTAGTTTCCAGGAGTTGAAGAAACGTTTGGTTACAGCGCCAGTGTTGATTCTGCCAGATCAACGCAAGGATTATGAAGTATATTGCGACGCTTCACGTCGAGGACTTGGAGCAGTGCTAATGCAGGGGGGAAGAGTTGTTTCATATGCCTCACGACAGCTTAAACCCCATGAGTTGAATTATGCTACACATGATTTGGAGCTAGCAGCAGTAGTGCATGCGTTGAAGACATGGAGACATTTTCTCATCGGAAACCATTGTGAGGTGTACACGGATCACAAGAGTTTGAAGTACATTTTCACGCAGAAGGAATTGAATCTCAGGCAAAGGAGATGGTTGGAGCTCATTAAGGATTATGATATGAGATTGCATTATCACCCAGGAAAGGCTAACGTAGTAGCTGATGCGTTGAGCCGCAAGAGCCATGTCAACACGCTCATGACCGGAGAGTTACCCAAGGAGTTAGCCGGGAATCTTCGTGAACTATGTTTGGAAATAGTTCCAAGAAGCTTTGTAGCAGCATTGGAGATTCAGTCTACTTTGATGGATAACATCAGAGAAGCTCAGAAGACAGACAAGGAAATTGCTGAGATAAAGGAAAGGATGAGTAAAGGAAAAGCCAAGGGATTTCGTGAGGATGAGCATGATACCTTATGGTTTGAGGACCGCGTTTATGTGCCCAATGATCCGGAGATCAGGATGTTGATCTTGCAAGAGGCCCATGATTCGCCGTATTCAATTCACCCAGGAAATACCAAGATGTACCTGGATTTAAAGGACAGTTTCTGGTGGACCGGAATGAAGAAGGATATTGCAGAGTATGTAGCAGTTTGTGATGTATGTCAGAGAGTGAAGGCAGAGCATCAGAAGCCAGCAGGATTATTAGAACCATTGCCGATACCCGAATGGAAGTGGGATAAGCTAGGCATGGATTTTATCACGGGATTGCCCCGGACTCGTTCAGGCTATGACTCGACATGGGTTGTAGTCGATCGTTTGACGAAGGTAGCTCATTTCATCCCAGTAAAGACCACTTATACCAGTGCTAAGTTGGCAAAGATATACATGACCAGGATCGTATGTCTGCATGGAGTTCCGAGGACAATTGTATCAGATAGAGGAACCCAGTTTACTTCAAAGTTTTGGAATCAGTTGCACGAAACTTTGGGTACTAGGCTAGAGTTCAGTACAGGCTTTCATCCATAGACAGACGGACAGACTGAGAGAGTCAATCAGATTTTGGAGGACATGCTGAGAGCTTGTGCGTAGATTATGGATCTAGTTGGGATGATAATTTACCATATGCAGAGTTTTCTTACACCAATAGCTACCAATCCAGTTTGAAGATGGCCCCTTTCGAAGCTCTGTACGGAAGGAGGTGCAGGACACCGTTGTTGTGGGACGAAGTTGGAGACCGCCAGTTGTTTGGACAATATCTGATTAAAGAGTCTGAACAGAAGGTGAAGTTGATTCGCGATAGGCTCAAGGTAGCCCAGTCCAGGCAGAAGAGCTATGCAGATTCTAAATGCAAGGAGACAGTTTACGAAGTCGGAGACAGAGTTTATCTTCGAGTATCACCACTTCGAGGAGTGAAGCGCTTTGGAGTTAAGGGAAAGTTAGCGCCACGTTTTGTAGGACCATACAAAGTTTTGGAGCGTATGGGAGAAGTTGCTTACAAGTTGGAATTGCCCGAAGGATTGACGGGAGTTCACGATGTGTTCCACGTATCCCAGTTGAAGAAATGCCACGCGGAGATGGCTGAGATACCACTGAGAGATACAGTCCCACTGGAAGCAATTCAGTTGGATAGTGATTTGACCTACGAGGAGAAACCAGTTAAGATTCTTGAGTTTGCTAGCCGAGTCACCCGCAGCAAGGTTATCAAGTTTTGCAAAGTTTAGTGGAGTCACCATACCGAGGAGGAAGCCACCTCGGAGCGAGAGGAAGATCTACGGAAGGACCACTCTCACCTATTTTCTAGCCAACCCGAATCTCGAGGGCGAGATTCATCTTAAGGGGGTAGGTTTGTAACATCCCAAATTTTCAATTTGGAATGTTATACATTAGATCATCATGCATAAGATATTTTATTGCATTTTGTTTTGCGATCTTAGAAATCCTACGCAACTCAAGGACCCACGGAGAGAGTTGGGGATTTCGCTATTTTCATATTTGGGTTTTCTCAAATTTTGAAAATAGGATCATTTGTTTTAATTATTTTTCTCTCCGAAAATAATTCATATCAAAATATATGAGAGGGGATAAAATGACTTCTCCACAAATAATGAAATATTGGAGGAAAAATATTAAAAACAAATATTTGATTTTATTTGGATTTTTTTTTGAATTACGAAAAATACGCGTTTTTCAAAATTGTATTTCAGGCCCAAATAAATGTTCATCTTGTCCGGCCTATTTTTAGAGGATGGGGAAAATTTATTTCGGAATTTTTGGAGTCCGTTTAGTATTTCTTTTCTTACCTTTTCTACACGTCCAATTTTTTTTTAAAAAAGTCAACCGACTCCGGGCCG
>NC_057799.1:605736255-605799366 GCF_018294505.1 Triticum aestivum
CACCCGAGCCGCCCCGCGAAACCCTAGCCCCGCCCTGATCCGCGCCGCCGCCGACGCCGCCGCCGGAGCCGCCGCCGCCGCCGCCCGTAGCCGCCGTCGCCAGAGTCCCGCCACCCCTCGCCGGACCTCGCCGCCGCCGGAGGTAGCCGCCCGCGCCGCCGCCGGGTTTCTTCGGAAAAACCATAGGTTTTTTTTAGGAAACCGCGATTTTTTATATAGATCGGTTTAGTTTTTTTTCCGGTTTATTTATTTTGCGGATGTTCGTCCGTACGTTCGTTTTAACGAACGGTTTCCGTCATTTAACTGCAGACAGCGAACGTTCGTTCGTTAGCCTGTTCGTCAGTTTTTCTTTTTCTCGGACTTTTCGCGATGATTTTTGATCGCGATTTCCGATCTGTTTTTCGTTTTAGTATAACTTTTCGCTCGTTTATCGGAATCAGGCGATTCAAGCGCCTAGAGTTTTATTTCGAAACCCTCTTTCTGTTTAACCAACTCGAACAAGTTTTTGCTACTGTAAAATTTGACTTAGGTCCAGATTAGTAAACAAAGCTTGTTTCTTTCGCCGTTTGAGTTTCGTTGCTTCGTTCGATTTGATTCTTTTTGCAAACCGGAGTTCTTAAGTTGAACTTTCTGGTTAGATCTCTTATTTTGAGTTTTATTCGTGCACCCTTGATTGATTGCTTATGTATGTATTGTTTGTTTGCGATAGAGTACCCGGAGTGCGAAGCGTGCTACTACGAGTCTCTAGGTTTCACGGATCATCAGCAAGGCAAGTAACACTTTGATCATATCCCTTTCATACCCAGTTTTATGCATTAGTTTCAACCCTCAAACATTGCATGGTTAGGATTTGATAACATATGGGTATTGGGAAGTAGTTGATGAGGTAGAACCTATTGCCCTGCATTCAAACCTTGGGAGTTACTATTACGTTATGCTTATACTGCTATGCTATGCTCGGAGACGTGGTTTGGTTTGAGTGATTCATGACAGATGTGAGAGTTATTATTAATGGTTAACTTAAGGTGGCTACTTTAATTTACATCTGGGTGGATTGAGGCACCTGCAGAATCCAGTGTTGCTTGTATTTTTGGATACCCCGGAGTACCCGTGTGATCATCCTATGGACCGCCACCCAGGTTCAAAGGGATCATGAGATTATTCATGCTAGAAACTTCCGTGTGCAGCCACAAGCTATTATGGGCTCTAGCATAGTTGAGTAGGTTACATGACCTCTTGAAGAGGTGGGCTAGCAGATGTAGGGGAAAATAGGTGTAACTGTCCACCCGGAGTAAAGAGTAGTGTTTCTGAAAGACTGTGCCTCGGTCATCCGTTTCTCAAACACCCTGTAGTGCGAGAAATCAAGCAGAGGCGATCGAGTCTTGTGGGGAAA
Organism: Triticum aestivum; assembly: GCF_018294505.1. NCBI lineage: Eukaryota > Viridiplantae > Streptophyta > Magnoliopsida > Poales > Poaceae > Triticum > Triticum aestivum. The sequence continues at coordinate 605,737,649 of NC_057799.1, forward strand.
AGTGCACAAATCTCTGCAGAGTGTACAATCTAATCATGGTTAGCCGTGTCCCCGGTTATGGACATCTTGAGAATCTAGTTCTTGGATTATCATGTGAATCTCATCATCATGTTACTTAATTTAATTTGATTGGGTTAATCACGTTCTTAATTGGGATTGAGTTGGAGGTACCTTCTCAATGTTTAACAACCACCATGATAGTTAAACAAAATTTATTCCTTTGTGGTAGGGAAAAATTGGCTTTTCGCAAAACTGTAACCATAGAGCTTTCCACCAGCCAATTATGCATGTAGTGATAGCATTATTCTGTTCATTACTCTCTATGTGTTACATTGCCAGCATATTCCATGTGCCGACCCATTTTTGGGCTGCAACGTATCATGTTGCAGACTTTTCAGACGACGAGTAAGGAGCCTTAGGTCGTGGTCTTATACTCAGTGATGCCGTTGGAGTTGATGGACTCGCTTTATCTTCCAAGCCTTCCGCTGTTATCGTATTTAGATGGCCTTAAGCCATATTTATTGTAATGAGTTCTCTCTTGAACTATTCGATGTAATAAGTGTGTGATTGCTACTCTGTTATAAATCCTTCAAACTGTGCGTGTCAACATTACCGATCCAGGGATGACACTGATGCACAGAGACTAGACTGTTTGAGGTCTGGTCGCTACAAAGACAATGCCTTCATTAACCATAAAGTGGCACTTTTCCCAATTCAAGACGAGACTAGTATCTTCACATCTCTGCAAAACTCGTTCAAGGTGGCTCAAGCAATCATCAAAAGAGGATCCATAAACGGAGAAATCATCCATGAATACCTCACAAATCTTTTCACAAAAGTCAGAGAATATAGCCATCATGCATCTTTGAAAGGTAGCAGGTGCATTACATAAACCAAAAGGCATACGTCTATAAGCAAAAGTACCGAAAGGGCAAGTAAAAGTAGTCTTTGCTTGATCGTCCGCTGACACAGGTATTTGAGAGAAACCAGAATAACCATCTAAAAAGCAAAACTGTGTATGTTTGGATAGTCTTTCTAGCATTTGATCAATAAAAGGTAAAGGGTAATGATCTTTCTTAGTGGCTTTATTTAATTTGCGGAAATCAATTACCATCCTATAACCTGCAATAATTCTTTGAGGGATCAATTCATCTTTATCATTAGGAACGACAGTAATACCTCCCTTCTTAGGGACACAATGGACAGGACTTACCCACTGACTATCAGCAATGGGATAAATTATACCCGCCTCAAGGAGCTTTAGTATTTCTTTTCTTACCACTTCTTTCATCTTAGGATTTAACCGTCATTGGTGATCAATAACTGGTTTGGCATTTTCTTCCAAATTTATTTTGTGTTGACATAAAGTGAGACTAATGCCCTTAAGATCATCAAGAGTATATCCAATAGCAGCACTGTGCTTCTTCAGAGTTTTCAATAATCTTTCCTCTTCCTGCTCTGAAAGGTTAGCACTAATAATAACAGGATATATCTTCTTTTCATCAAGATAAGCATATTTAAGAGTATCAGGTAATGGTTTAAGCTCAAACACGGGATCACCCTTGGGTGGAGGGGGATCCCCTAGGATTTCAACAGGCAAGTTGTGTTTCAAAATAGGACCCTGTTAAAGAATACTTCATCTATCTCCCTTCTTTCATTCATGAACATATCATTTTCATTGTCTAGAAAATATTGTTCTAAAGGATCGTTAGGAGGCACGGCAATAGAAGCAAGACCAATTATTTCATCCTTACTAGGAAATTCTTTATCATGCGGTTGTCTACGGAATTTAGCAAAATTAAACTCATGTGTCATATCCCCCAGACCAATAGTAACAACATCCCTTTCGCAATCTATCCTAGCATTAACAGTATTCAAGAAGGGTCTACCAAATATGATGGGACAAAAGTCATCTTGTGGGGAACCAAGAACAAGAAAATCAGCAGGGTATTTAACTTTCCCACACAAGACTTCAACATCTCTAACAATCCCAATTGGTGAAATAGTATCTCTATTGGCAAGCTCAATTGTAACAGCAATATCTTCTATCTCAGCAGGTGCAATGTCATGCATGATTTATATAAGGAATGATGTATTGCACTAGCACTAGCACCCATATCACAGAAGCCATGATAACAATGATCTCCTATTTTAACAGAAATAACAGGCATGCCTACAACAGGTCTATGTATCTTAGCATCAGGTCTAGCAATGTTAGCAGCCTGTTCACAGAAATAAATAACATGCCCATCAATATTGTCAGCCAAGAGATCTTTAACCATAGCAATACTAGGTTCAACTTTAATTTGCTCAGGAGGTGTATATGTTCTAGTATTACTCTTATGAACCACAGTTGAAGCTTTAGCATGATCCTTTATCCTAACAGGGAAAGATGGTTTCTCAATATAAGTAGAAGGAACAATAGGATCATTATAAGTGATAGTCTTTTCTTCAACTGTAATAGGTTCAACTACTTTTACTTCAGTGGGAGGATTATATTTAAACCACTTCTCCTTAGGGAGGTCAACATGAGTAGCAAATGATTCACAGAAAGAAGCTACTATCTCAGAGTCAAGTCCATATTTAGTGCTAAATCCACGAAAAGCATCGGTATCCATAAAAGACTTAACACAATCAAACTTAGGTGTCATACCTGACTCCTTACCATCGTCGGAATCCCAATCTTCAGAATTGCATTTAATTCTTTCCAATAAATCCCATTTGAATTCCATAGTCTTCGTCATAAAAGACCCAGCACAAGAAGTATCGAGCATGGTGCGATTGTTGAGAGAAAGCCGAGCATAAAAGTTTTGCATAATCATTTCTCTTGAGAGCTCATGATTGGGGCATGAATATAACATTGACTTAAGCCTCCCCCAAGCTTGAGCGATACTTGCTCCTTCGCGAGGCCAAAAATTATATATATAATTACGATCACGATGAACAAGATGCATAGGATAAAACTTCTGGTGAATTTCCAATTTCAATCGTTTATAGTCCCAGGATCCCGTATCATCACATAGCCTATACCATGTCAATGCGTCTCCCTTCAAAGATAAAGGGAAAACCTTCTTCTTAACGACATCATCGGGCATACCTGCAAGCTTAAATAACCCACAAACTTCATCCACATAGATAAGGTGTAAATCGGAATGCAATGTTCCATCTCCTGCAAAGGGATTAGCTAGCAGTTTCTCTACCATACCTGAAGGAATTTCAAAGTAAACATTTTCAGTAGGTTCAGTAGGTTGAGGAGAAACTCTTTGCTCTACTGGTCGGGGTGAAGATACCCCGAACAAGCCCCTCAAAGGATTAGTTTCCATAGTAACAAGTGACAGTAAATTTCAGCACACTATATAAATGTTTCCTTTGCAGGACAAGACGAGGGAGGAAGATGAGGGATATTGGCCAAGTCAAATGCATCAAGGACGGAGCAGGCCAACTCTTGGTGAAGGACGAGGAGATTAAGCATAGATGGCAGGAGTACTTCGACAAGCTGTTCAATGGGGAGAATGAGAGTTCTACCATTGAACTGGACGACTCCTTTGATGAGACCAGCATGCGTTTTGTGCGGCGAATCCAGGAGTATGAGGTGAAGGAGGCTTTAAAAAGGATGAAAGGAGGCAAAGCGATGGGCCCTGATTGTATCCCCATTGAGGTGTGGAAAGGTGTTGGGGACATAGCGATAGTATGGCTAACCAAGCTTTTCAACCTCATTTTTGGGCAAACAAGATGCCAGAAGAATGGAGACAGAGTATATTAGTACCAATCTTCAAGAACAAGGGGGATGTTCAGAGTTGTACTAATTACCGTGGAATTAAGCTGATGAGCCATACAATGAAGCTATGGGAGAGAGTCATTGAGCACCGCTTAATAAGAATGACAAGCGTGACCAAAAATCAGTTTGGTTTCATGCCTGGGAGGTCGACCATGGAAGCCATTTTCTTGGTACGACAACTTATGGAGAGATATAGGGAGCAAAAGAAGGACTTGCATATGGTGTTCATTGACTTGGAGAAGGCCTATGATAAGATACCATGGAATGTCATGTGGTGGGCCTTGGAGAAACACAAAGTCCCAGCAAAGTACATTACCCTCATCAAGGACATGTACGATAATGTTGTGACAAGTGTTCGAACAAGTGATGTCGACATCGATGACTTCCCGATTAAGATAGGACTGCATCAGGGGTCAGCTTTGAGCCCTTATCTTTTTACATTGGTGATGGATGAGGTCACAAGGGATATACAAGGAGATATCCCATGGTGTATGCTCTTTGCGGATGATGTGGTGCTAGTTGACGATAGTCGGACGGGGGTAAATAGGAAGTTAGAGTTATGGAGACGAACCTTGGAATCGAAAGGGTTTAGGCTTAGTAGAACTAAAACCGAGTACATGATGTGCGGTTTCAGTACTACTAGGTGTGAGGAGGAGGAGGTTAGCCTTGATGGCCAGGTGGTACCTCGGAAGGACACCTTTCGGTATTTGGGGTCAATGTTGTAGGAGGATGGGGGTATTGATGAAGATGTGAACCATCGAATCAAAGCCGGATGGATGAAGTGGCGCCAAGCTTCTGGCATTCTCTGTGACAAGAGAGTGCCACAAAAGCTAAAAGGCAAGTTCTATAGGACGGCGGTTCGACCCGCAATGTTGTATGGCGCGGAGTGTTGGCCGACTAAAAGGCGACATGTTCAACAGTTAGGTGTGACGGAGATGCGTATGTTGAGATGGATGTGTGGCCACACGAGGAAGGATCGAGTCCTGAATGATGATATACGAGATAGAGTTGGGGTAGCACCAATTGAGGAGAAGCTTGTCCAACATCGTCTGAGATGGTTTGGGCATATTCAACGCAGGCCTCCAGAAGCTCCAGTGCATAGCGGACGGCTAAAGCGTGCGGAGAATGTCAAGAGAGGGCGGGGTCGACCGAATTTTACATGGGAGGAGTCCGTTAAGAGAGACCTGAAGGATTGGAGTATCACCAAAGAGCTAGCTATGGATAGGGGTGCGTGGAAGCTTGCTATCCATGTGCCAGAGCCATGAGTTGGTTGCGAGATCTTATGGGTTTCACCTCTAGCCTACCCCAACTTGTTTGGGACTAAAGGCTTTGTTGTTGTTGTTGTTGATATAAATGTTTCCTTCCCAAGTTCCACTCACCAAAGGCGCTTCACTCCCCGGCAACGGCGCCAGAAAAGAGTCTTGATGACCCACAAGTGTAGGGGATCTATCGTAGTCCTTTCGATAAGTAAGAGTGTCAAACCCAATGAGGAGCAGAAGGAAATGACAAGCGGTTTTCAGTAAGGTATTCTCTGCAAGCACTGAAATTGTAGGTAACAGATAGTTTTGTGATAAGTTAATTTGTAACTGGTAACAAGCAATGAAAGTAAATAAGGTGCAGCAAGGTGGCCCAATCCTTTTTGTAGCAAAGGACAAGCCTGGACAAGTTCTTATAATGAGAAAAGCGCCCCGAGGACACATGGGAATTATCGTCAAGCTAGTTTTCATCACGTTCATATGATTCGCATTTGTTACTTTGATAATTTGATATGTGGGTGGACCGATGCTTGGGTACTGCCCTTTCTAGGACAAGCATCCCACTTATGATTATCCCCTATTGCAAGCATCCGCAACTACAAAAGAAGTATTAAGGTAAACCTAACCATAGCATGAAACATGTGGATCCAAATCAGCCCCTTATGAAGCAACTTATAAACTAGGGTTTAAGCTTCTGTCACTCTAGCAACCCATCATCTACTTATTACTTCCCAATGCCTTCCTCTAGGCCCAAATAATGGTGAAGTGTCATGTAGTCGACGTTCACATAACACCACTAGAGGAGAGACAACATATATCTCATCAAAATATCGAACGGATACCAAATTCACATGACTACTAATAGCAAGACTTCACCCATGTCCTCAGGAACAAACGTAACTACTCACAAAGCATATTCATGTTCATAATTAGAGGGGTATTAATATGCATTAAGGATCTGACCATATGATCTTCCACCAAATAAACCAACTAGCATCAACTACAGGGAGTAATCAACACTACTAGCAACCCACAGGTACCAATCTGAGGTTTTGGTACAAAGATTGGATACAAGAGATGAACTAGGGTTTGAGAGGAGATGGTGCTGGTGAAGATGTTGATGGAGATTGACCCCCTCCCGATGAGAGGATCGTTGGTGATGACGATGGTGATGATTTCCCCCTCCCGGAGGGAAGTTTCCTCGGTAGAACAGCTCCGCCGGAGCCCTAGATTGGTTCCGCCAAGGCTCCGCCTCGTGGCGGCGGAGTTTCGTCCCGAAAGCTTGCTTATGATTTTTCTAGGGTAAAAGACTTCATATAGCAGAAGATGGGCACCGGAGGGCTGCCAGGTGGCCCACGAGGCAGGGGGCACGCCCAGGGGGTAGGGCGCGCCCCCCACCCTCGTGGCCAGGGTGTGGGCCCCCTCTGGTACTTCTTCCGCTGAATATTTATCATTAATTCCAAAAATGACTTTCGTGGAGTTTCAGGACTTTTGGAGCTGTGCAGAATAGGTCTCTAATATTTGCTCCTTTTCCAGCACAGAATCCCAGCTGCCGACATTCTCCCTCTTTATGTAAACCTTGTAAAATAAGAGAGAATAGCCATAAGTATTGTGACATAACGTGTAATAACAGTCCGTAATGCAATAAATATCGATATAAAAGCATGATGCAAAATGGACGTATCACTAGGTAGATTGGATCAGGATGGAAGATAGTATGAAGCCAAACAGACAACAGTCTTCACTCAGTGAAGTCAAACAGATAAGCCAAGTAGGCAAAGACTTCACGAAGACAAACTGGAAGTAAGGCAAGAGAGGTAGGATAGAACCAGTTGCTCGGAGAGGACAAGGGATTTGTTCGACCAGTTCTAGTTGTTGTGACAACTGTACGTCTGGTTAGGGAGGCCGAGATTCAACTCAAAAGACCGCGTCTTCACCTTATTCCCCTTGAGCTAAGAATACTTAGTCCTCGCCCAATCTCTCTGGTAAGTCTTCAAGGGAGACTTCCAAACCTTCACAGACTTTGTTCACCGGCAATCCACAATGACTCTTGGATGCTCAGAATGCGACGCCTAACCGGCTGGAGGATTCACAGTCCTCAAGTGTAATAAGTCTTCAAATCACACGGACAGAAGGACTTCAGTAATGCCTAACACTCTTTGGCTCTGGGTGTTTTGGGCTTTGTCCTCGCAAGGATTCTCTCTCTCAAAGGGTTCGGAGGTGGGTTGCTCTCAAACGACAAAAGCCGTGCACTAACTCTGAGCCGCCACAAATTTATGGTGTAGGGGGTGGGCTATTTATAGCCAGGAGGCAACCCGACCTGATTTGTCCAAAATGACCCTGGGTCACTAAGGAACTGACACGTGTCCAACGGTCAGATTTCGAACACACGCGACAGCTTGACTTGGGCTACAAGTAAAGCTGACTCATCCAGCTCTGGATAAGATTTGCTCTCATTGTCTTCGCTCGAAGACATAGGATTTGGTTGAGAATCACATCAATCACTCTGACTTTGTTCACTTGGACCCCACTTAACAGTACGGTGGTTCCTATGACTCAACAAAGAAGAAAAGGAAACTATGAAACAACTATGTCTTCGTACTCCATATTCTTCACGCGATGTCTTCTCATGTCATAGTCTTCAGTGTGAATGTCTTCTCAGACCACCATTGTCTTCAATGTCTTCACACATTTTTAGGGGTCATCTCTGGTAGGTAAACCGAATCAATATGGGACTACTACCTGTGTTATCCTGCAATTCTCACAAACACATTAGTCCCTCAACCAAGTTTGTCGTCAATACTCCAAAACCAACTAGGGGTGGCAGTAGATGCACTTACAATCTCCCCCTTTTTGGTGATTGATGACAAACTGATTGAAGTTTTCAACGGGGATAAAAGTATGCGAGAGTTTAGTGTTGTGAGTATTGTCTTCATACATAAGATGAGGCCCCCCCTGAAGATGTGCATATAAATGATTTGCGTTTGAATGCAAATGCACATGGCAGGTTTTGCTTTGTGGAGGCCATCATCAAGGTGTGAAGACAATGCATTATGCATATAAGAAGTAACGAAGATAATGATATGCATAATGACAAATGGACGTCTGCAGAATGACTTCATGCAGGATTTATCATCGCATCACAAAGTAGCAGATAAAGTAGCAGACGGCCATCAAGTTTAAGTGTTACAACTCAGAGAACCAAATGTATCAAAAACGAGAGTTGTAAGACTTGGCAAAAGTAATGCAACCACCCATAAGGACCCGCTTGAAGACTATCAACTCATATGCGTCTCCCCCTTTTGTTAGTAATGACCAAAAAAGTTTGAAGACATAGAGCATCTATTCGTTCCCAGAAGGAGCAGGGTCGACGTTGGAGTTTGGTGGTGTAGAGGGGCCTGGTGCAGTGTTGATACGCGCTGAAGTGGTTGTTGGTGATGTAGCATCATCTTCATCATCGATGACTCTGGCATTTATAGTTGCTGCCGAAGAGGAGTACTCAGAGTCTTCGAGTGAAGGAGTCCGACGTAAGACAACATTCTTGGGAGGAGTGGAATCAAACTTGAATCTCTCTGTGAAGCCATCTTGCTGAAGATCATCTTCAGAACTGAGGAGTGTCAGACTCTTCCACGAACGCCGACAGGTTTCATGAGTGACAAATGCATTCTTGGTGGCGAGATTGCGAATGCGATTAACATCCATCAAGAGACTCTGCATCTGACGCTTTAGCCAGTAATGATGCTTATCGTGTTTCTGATGCAAGGCCACGAGAAGCTCTTAGTCATTGAGCACACGAGATCTCTTCCGAGGCCTTTGAGCAATAGTGGTTTTAGTGGCTTTAGTATGGGCACGATGGGGTGCACGTGTATTATCAGCCAAAGGATAAACACGAGTGGCAGCATGAACTCCTTCAACATGTTGAGAGAAACTTTGATGATCGACATTGTGAAGATAAATTGCCTCCTTGGCAGGCTCTGGGTATATGGCTTCAACAGACATATCAACCTCTGGCAGGAATATGAGATGGTTGCGCACAGAGGGCTGATAGTTGACAGCAGAGTGAAGCTTGATAAGTCGCATTGCCCATGGAGCATAGAATTTCAGACCAAATATATCTGAGCCAGATGCAGCAAGTTGGCGAATGAAGAAATCCTGAGCATTGAAGCTGATGCCATTGAGAATATAGAAGACCAATGTCTTCATTGAGCCTTCAAGCTTTGCTGAAGAAGAATGTCCTTTGATGGGCCATAGAGTTCGCCTGATAATGTGATAGATGGTGCGGGGCAGATACTCTAGGTCTTCAACAAAGAATTCCTTGGGATATTCAGCATCTTGTGGCAGAGGCTTCATCATACTCAGCATTTGGCTCATGTTGGGCTCAGGCTTCTGGGATATGCTTTCCAAGGCACTGCGGTGAAGTTGACAACCAGGTTCATAAAGTTCACCTGGAGTGGGCAGGCCAGCAAGCTCAATGATATCAAGAGCTTTGGCTCCACGATGGACATTGCCTGTCATCCACTCAAGGACCCAAGTTTTGATGTCCTTGTTGTAGCTGCAGATGTGAAGTGTAGCATAGAATTGTAACAGAAGCTCTTCATTCCAATTTTCTGTTGGGGATCGTAGCAGAATTTTAAAATTTCCTATGCATCACCAAGATCCATCTATGGAGTTTACAAGCAACGAGGGGAAAGGAGTGCATCTACATACCCTTGTAGATCGCGAGCGGAAGCGTTTAAGTGAACGGGGTTGATGGAGTCGTACTCGCCGTGATCCAAATCACCGATGACCGAGTGCCGAACGGACGGCACCTCCGCGTTCAACACACGTACGGAGCAGCGACGTCTCCTCCTACTTGATCCAGCAAGGGGGAAGGAGAGGTTGATGGAGATCCAGCAGCACGACAGCGTGGTGGTGGAAGTAGCGGGGATCCCGGCAGGGCTTCGCAAAGCGCAAGCGGGAGGGAGAGGTGTCACGGGAGGGAGAGGGAGGCGCCAGGGGCTAGGGTACAGCAGCCCTCCCTCCCCCCTTTATATAGGCCCCCTTGGGGGGGGCGCCGGCCCCTGGGATCCCATCTACAGGGGGGCGGCGGCCAAGGGGGGTAAACTTCCCCCCAAGCCAGGTGGGGCGCCCCCCACCCCCAGGGTTTCCAACCCTAGGCGCAGGGGGAGGCCCATGGGGGGGCGCACCAGCCCACCAGGGGCTGGTTCCCCTCCCACTTCAGCCCATGGGGCCCTCCGGGATAGGTGGCCCCACCCGGTGGACCCCCGGGACCCTTCCGGTGGTCCCGGTACAATACCGATAACCCCCGAAACTTTCCCGGTGGCTGGAACTGGACTTCCTATATATAATTCTTCACCTCCGGACCATTCCGGAACTCCTCGTGACGTCCGAGATCTCATCCGGGACTCCGAACAACTTTCGGGTTTCCGCATACTAATATCTCTACAACCCTAGCGTCACCGAACCTTAAGTGTGTAGACCCTACAGGTTCGGGAGACATGCAGACATGACCGAGACGCCTCTCCGGTCAATAACCAACAACGGGATCTGGATACCCATGTTGGCTCCCACATGTTCCACGATGATCTCATCAGATGAACCACGATGTCGAGGATTCAATCAATCCCGTATACAATTCCCTTTGTCAATCGGTACGTTACATGCCCGAGATTCGATCGTCGGTATCCCAATACCTTGTTCAATCTCGTTACCGGCAAGTCACTTTACTCGTACCGTAATGCATGATCCCGTGGCTAACTCCTTAGCCACATTGAGCTCATTATGATGATGCATTACCGAGTGGGCCCAGAGATACCTCTCCGTCATACGGAGTGACAAATCCCACTCTCGATCCGTGCCAACTCAACAGACACTTTCGGAGATACCCGTAGTGCACCTTTATAGTCACCCAGTTACGTTGTGACGTTTGGTACACCCAAAGCACTCCTACGGTATCCGGGAGTTGCACGATCTCATGGTCTAAGGAAATGATACTTGACATTGGAAAAGCTCTAGCAAACGAACTACACGATCTTTTGTGCTATGCTTAGGATTGGGTCTTGTCCATCACATCATTCTCCTAATGATGTGATCCCGTTATCAATGACATCCAATGTCCATAGTCAGGAAACCATGACTATCTGTTGATCAACGAGCTAGTCAACTAGAGGCTTACTAGGGACACGTTGTGGTCTATGTATTCACACATGTATTACGATTTCCGGATAACACAATTATAGCATGAACAATAGACAATTATCATGAACAAGGAAATATAATAATAACCATTTATTATTGCCTCTAGGGCATATTTCCAACAGTCTCCCACTTGCACTAGAGTCAATAATCTAGTTACATTGTGATGAATCGAACACCCATAGAGTTCTGGTGTTGATCATGTTTTGCTCTAGGGAGAGGTTTAGTCAACGGATCTGCTACATTCAGGTCCGTATGTACTTTACAAATATCTATGTCTCCATTTTGAACACTTTCACGAATGGAGTTGAAGCGACGCTTGATATGCCTGGTCTTTCTGTGAAACCTGGGCTCCTTGGCAAGGGAAATAGCTCCAGTGTTGTCACAGAAGAGACTCATCGGGCCCGACGCATTGGGAATCACCCCTAGGTCGGTAATGAACTCCTTCATCCAGATTGCTTCTTGTGCTGCCTCTGAGGCCGCCATGTACTCCGCTTCACATGTAGATCCCGCCACGACGCTTTGCTTGCAACTGCACCAGCTTACTGCCCCTCCATTCAAAATATACACGTATCCGGTTTGTGACTTCGAGTCATCCAGATCTGTGTCGAAGCTAGCGTCGACGTAACCCTTTACGACGAGCTCTTCGTCACCTCCATAAACGAGAAACATATCCTTAGTCCTCTTCAGGTACTTCAGGATATTCTTGACCGTTGTCCAGTGTTCCATGCCGGGATTACTTTGGTACCTTCCTACCAAACTTATGGCAAGGTTTACATCAGGTCTGGTACACAGCATGGCATACATAATAGACCCTATGGCCGAGGCATAGGGGATGACACTCATCTTTTCTCTATCTTCTGCCGTGGTCGGGCATTGAGCCGTGCTCAATTGCACACCTTGCAATACAGGCAAGAACCCCTTCTTGGACTGATCCATATTGAACTTCTTCAATATCTTGTCAGGGTAAGTACTCTGTGAAAGACCAATGAGGCATCTTGATCTATCTCTATAGATCTTGATGCCTAATATATAAGCAGCTTCTCCAAGGTCCTTCATTGAAAAACACTTATTCAAATAGGCCTTTATACTTTCCAAGAATTCTATATCATTTCCCATCAATAGTATGTCATCCACATATAATATGAGAAATGCTACAGAGCTCCCACTCACTTTCTTGTAAACATAGGCTTCTCCATAAGTCTGTGTAAACCTAAACTCTTTGATCATCTCATCAAAGCGAATGTTCCAACTCCGAGATGCTTGCACCAGCCCATAGATTGAGCGCTGGAGCTTGCATACTTTGTCAGCATTCTTAGGATCGACAAAACCTTCCGGCTGCATCATATACAATTCTTCCTTATGAAAGCCGTTAAGGAATGCCGTTTTGACGTCCATTTGCCATATCTCATAATCATAGAATGCGGCAATTGCTAACATGATTCGGACGGACTTCAGCTTCGCTACGGGTGAGAAAGTCTCATCGTAGTCAACCCCTTGAACTTGTCGATAACCCTTAGCGACAAGTCGAGCCTTATAGATGGTCACATTACCATCCGCGTCTGTCTTCTTCTTAAAGATCCATTTGTTTTCTATGGCTCGCCGATCATCGGGCAAGTCAGTCAAAGTCCATACTTCGTTTTCATACATGGATCCTATCTCGGATTGCATGGCTTCAAGCCATTTGTTGGAATCCGGGCCCGCCATCGCTTCTTCATAGTTCGAAGGTTCATCGTTGTCTAACAACATGATTTCCAGGACAGGGTTGCCGTACCACTCTGGTGCGGAACGTGTCCTTGTGGACCTACGAAGTTCAGCAGTAACTTGATCCGAAGCTTCATGATCATCATCATTAACTTCCTCCCCAGTCGGTGTAGGCACCACAGGAACATCTTCCCGCGCTGCGCTACTTTCCGGTTCGGAAGGGGTGACTATCACCTCATCAAGTTCCACTTTCCTCCCACTCAATTCTTTCGAGAGAAACTCTTTCTCCAGAAAGGACCCGTTTTTGGCAACAAAGATTTTGCCTTCGGATCTGAGGTAGAAGGTATACCCAATGGTTTCCTTAGGGTATCCTATGAAGACGCATTTTTCCGACTTGGGTTCGAGCTTTTCAGGTTGAAGTTTCTTGACATAAGCATCGCATCCCCAAACTTTTAGAAACGACAGCTTAGGTTTCTTCCCAAACCATAGTTCATACGGTGTCGTCTCAACGGATTTCGACGGAACCCTATTTAAAGTGAATGCGGCAGTCTCTAAAGCATAGCCCCAAAATGAGAGCGGTAGATCGGTAAGAGACATCATAGATCGCACCATATCCAATAGAGTGCGATTACGACGTTCGGACACACCATTTCGCTGAGGTGTTCCAGGCGGCGTGAGTTGTGAAACTATTCCACATTTCCTTAAGTGTGTACCAAATTCGTGACTTAAATATTCTCCTCCACGATCTGATCATAGGAACTTTATTTTCCTGTCATGTTGATTCTCAACCTCACTCTGAAATTCCTTGAACTTTTCAAAGGTTTCAGACTTGTGTTTCATCAGGTAAACATACCCATATCTACTCAAGTCATCAGTGAGAGTGAGAACATAACGATAGCCACCGCGAGCCTCAACACTCATTGGACCGCACACATCGGCATGTATGATTTCCAATAAGTTGGTTGCTCGCTCCATTGTTCCGGAGAATGGAGTCTTGGTCATCTTACCCATGAGGCATGGTTCGCACGTGTCAAATGATTCGTAATCAAGAGACTCCAAAAGTCCATCAGCATGGAGCTTCTTCATGCGCTTGACACCAATGTGACCAAGGCGGCAGTGCCACAAGTATGTGGGACTATCGTTATCAACTTTACATCTTTTGGTATCCACACTATGAATATGTGTAACATCACGTTCGAGATTCATCAAGAATAAACCATTGACCAGCGGGGCATGACCATAAAACATATCTCTCATATAAATAGAACAACCATTATTCTCGGATTTAAATGAGTAGCCATCTCGGATTAAACGAGATCCAGATACAATGTTCATGCTCAAAGCTGGCACTAAATAACAATTATTGAGGTTTAAAACTAATCCCGTAGGTAAATGCAGAGGTAGCGTGCCGACGGCGATCACATCGACCTTGGAACCATTCCCGACGCGCATCGTCACCTCGTCCTTCGCCAGTCTCCGCTTATTTCGTAGCTCCTGTTTTGAGTTACAAATATGAGCAACCGCACCGGTATCAAATACCCAGGAGCTACTACGAGTATTGGTAAGGTACACATCAATTACATGTATATCACATATACCTTTGGTGTTGGCGGCCTTCTTGTCCGCTAAGTATTTGGGGCAGTTCCGCTTCCAGTGACCACTTCCCTTGCAATAAAAGCACTCAGTCTCAGGCTTGGGTCCATTCTTTGACTTCTTCCCGGCAACTGGCTTACCGGGCGCGGCAACTCCCTTGCCGTCCTTCTTGAAGTTCTTCTTACCCTTGCCTTTCTTGAACTTAGTGGTTTTATTCACCATCAACACTTGATGTTCCTTTTTGATCTCCACCTCCGCTGATTTCAGCATTGAATATACCTCGGGAATGGTCTTTTCCATCCCCTGCATATTGAAGTTCATCACAAAGCTCTTGTAGCTTGGTGGAAGCGACTGAAGGATTCTGTCAATGACCGCGTCATCCGGGAGATTAACTCCCAGCTGAGACAAGCGGTTGTGTAACCCAGACATTCTAAGTATGTGCTCGCTGACAGAACTATTTTCCTCCATTTTACAACTGAAGAACTTGTCGGAGACTTCATATCTCTCGACCCGAGCATGAGCTTGGAAAACCATTTTCAGCTCTTCGAACATCTCATATGCTCCATGTTTCTCAAAACGCTTTTGGAGCCCCGGTTCTAAGCTGTAAAGCATGCCGCACTGAACGAGGGACTAATCATCAGCACGTGATTGCCAAGCGTTCATAACGTCTTGGTTCTCTGGGATGGGTGCTTCACCTAGCGGTGCTTCTAGGACATAATCTTTCTTGGCAGCTATGAGGATGATCCTCAGGTTCCGGACCCAGTCCGTATAGTTGCTGCCATCATCTTTCAGCTTGGTTTTCTCTAGGAACGCGTTGAAGTTGAGGACAACGTGGGCCATTTGATCTACAAGACATATTGTAAAGATTTTAGACTAAGTTCATCATAATTAAGTTCATCTAATCAAATTATTCAATGAACTCCCACTCAGATAGACATCCCTCTAGTCATCTAAGTGAAACATGATCCGAGTTAACTAGGCCGTGTCCGATCATCACGTGAGACGGACTAGTCAAGATCGGTGAACATCTCCATGTTGATCGTATCTTCTATACGACTCATGCTCGACCTTTCGGTCTTCCGTGTTCCGAGGCCATGTCTGTACATGCTAGGCTCGTCAAGTCAACCTAAGTGTATTGCGTGTGTTCCGAGGCCATGTCTGTACATGCTAGGCTCGTCAACACCCGTTGTATGCGAACGTTAGAATCTATCACACCCGATCATCACGTGGTGCTTCGAAACAACGAACCTTCGCAACGGTGCACAGTTAGGGGGAACACTTTCTTGAAATTATTATAAGGGATCATCTTACTTACTACCGTCGTTCTAAGCAAATAAGATGCAAAACATGATAAACATCACATGCAATCAAATAGTGACATGATATGGCCATTATCATTTTGCTCCTTTGATCTCCATCTTCGGGGCGCCATGATCATCTTCGTCACCGGCATGACACCATGATCTCCATCATTGTGTCTTCATGAAGTTGTCACGCCAACGATTACTTCTACTTCTATGGCTAACGCGTTTAGCAATAAAGTAAAGTAATTTACATGGCATTATTCAATGACACGCAGGTCATACAAAAAATAAAGACAACTCCTATGGCTCCTGCCGGTTGTCATACTCATCGACATGCAAGTCATGATTCCTATTACAAGAATATGATCAATCTCATACATCACATATATCATTCATCACATCTTCTGGCCATATCACATCACAAGGCACATGCTGCAAAAACAAGTTAGACGTCCTCTAATTATTGTTGCATGTTTTTACGTGGCTTCTATAGGTTTCTAGCAAGAATGTTTCTTACCTACATAAAACCACAACGTGATATGCCAATTTCTATTTACCCTTCATAAGGACCCTTTTCATCGAATCCGTTCCGACTAAAGTGGGAGAGACAGACACCCGCTAGCCACCTTATGCAACTAGTGCATGTTAGTCGGTGGAACCTGTCTCACGTAAGCGTACGTGTAAGGTCGGTCCGGGCCGCTTCATCCCACAATACCGCCGAAACAAGATAAGACTAGTAGTGGCAAGAAAAATTGACAACATCTACGCCCACAACTACTTTGTGTTCTACTCGTGCATAGTAACTACGCATAGGCCTGGCTCATGATGCCACTGTTGGGGATCGTAGCAGAATTTTAAAATTTCCTACGCATCACCAAGATCCATCTATGGAGTTTACTAGCAATGAGGGGAAAGGAGTGCATCTACATACCCTTGTAGATCGCGAGCGGAAGCGTTCAAGTGAACGGGGTTGATGGAGTCGTACTCGCCGTGATCCAAATCACCGATGACCGAGTGCCGAACGGACGGAACCTCCGCGTTCAACACACGTACGAAGCAGCGACGTCTCCTCCTACTTGATCCAGCAAGGGGGAAGGAGAGGTTGATGGAGATCCAGCAGCACGACGGCGTGGTGGTGGAAGTAGCGGGGATCCCGGCAGGGCTTCGCCAAGCGCAAGCGGGAGAGAGAGGTGTCACGGGAGGGAGAGGGAGGCGCTAGGGGCTAGGGTACAGCAGCCCTCCCCCCTTTATATAGGCCCCCTTGGGGGTGGGGCGCCGGCCCCTGGGATCCCATCTACAGGGGGGCGGCGGCCAAGGGGGGGGGGAAACTTGCCCCCCAAGCCAGGTGGGGCACCCCCCACCCCTAGGGTTTCCAACCCTAGGCGTAGGGGGAGGCCCATGGGAGGGCGCACCAGCCCACCAGGGGCTGGTTCCCCTCCCACTTCAGCCCATGGGGCCCTCCGGGATAGGTGGCCCCACCCGGTGGACCCCCGGGACCCTTCCCGTGGTCCCGGTACAATACCGATAACCCCTGAAACTTTCCCGGTGGCCGAAACTGGACTTCCTATATATAATTCTTCACCTCCGGACCATTCCGGAACTCCTCGTGACGTCTGGGATCTCATCCGGGACTCCGAACAACTTTCGGGTTTCCGCATACTAATATCTCTACAACCCTAGCGTCACCGAACCTTAAGTGTGTAGACCCTACGGGTTCGGGAGACATGCAGACATGACCGAGACGCCTCTCCGGTCAATAACCAACAACGGGATCTGGATACCCATGTTGGCTCCCACATGTTCCACGATGATCTCATCGGATGAACCACGATGTCGAGGATTCAATCAATCCCGTATACAATTCCCTTTGTCAATCGGTACGTTACATGCCCGAGATTCGATCGTCGGTATCCCAATACCTTGTTCAATCTCGTTACCGGCAAGTCACTTTACTCGTACCGTAATGCATGATCCCGTGGCTAACTCCTTAGTCACATTGAGCTCATTATGATGATGCATTACCGAGTGGGCCCAGAGATACCTCTCCGTCATATGGAGTGACAAATCCCAGTCTCGATCTGTGCCAACTCAACAGACACTTTCGGAGATACCCGTAGTGCACCTTTATAGTCACCCAGTTACATTGTGACGTTTGGTACACCCAAAGCACTCCTACGGTATCCGAGAGTTGCACGATCTCATGGTCTAAGGAAATGATACTTTACATTGGAAAAGCTCTAGCAAACGAACTACACGATCTTTTGTGCTATGCTTAGGATTGGGTCTTGTCCATCACATCATTCTCCTAATGATGTGATCCGGTTATCAATGACATCCAATGTCCATAGTCAGGAAACCATGACTATATGTTGATCAACGAGCTAGTCAACTAGAGGCTTACTAGGGACACGTTGTGGTCTATGTATTCACACATGTATTATGATTTCCGGATAACACAATTATAGCATGAACAATAGACAATTATCATGAACAAGGAAATATAATAATAACCATTTATTATTGCCTCTAGGGCATATTTCCAACATTTTCTTTGTCAGTCACGAACTGCAGAAGGCCAGCATCTCTAAAGCAGTCTAGGGCTTCTTCCAAACAGGGCAGTCCAGCAATGGCTTCGCAGTCAAGACGCATATGAGGAAAAATGCGCCCTTGTTTGTATAAGACACAGGAATAATAACTGCGTTGCTGATAGCTCCAGAACCGATCAGATAAAATTCTAGGCCTTGAATATGGGTTCTTGGCTCTATCAAAGAAAGTGTTGTGTTCAATAAAGCCATTAGCATTGAACGATCCTAGCACAGATGCAGTACCTGAAAACCTGGGCAGCCTTGGTTTTGGCTTCTGAACCTGAGGCCTGTGCTCCACATGATAATCAAATTGAGGTCCGGGAGCAGGCGGAGGAACCAGAATAGGCCATCTAATAGTGACAAGCTCGCCTTGATAAAATGCTTGCTTAATGGTGTGAGGCCTTGGAGGTGGAACAGGAGCAGTGGCATTGACAAGGGCTTCAGGCTGCACATTGGTGGCAGGTGCGTCATTGCCTTTAGACACCACATTTGCTGTAGGCGCCACATTAGCTTCAGCCATGACAACGTCATTGGCTTTAGTAGTGTTGTTGGTGGCCGCCTCAGTATTTTCAACCTCCACTTGAGTAGTTGGAGGGTCGGGCACAAACACGTTCCCCTCGAGAACATTTTCTTGATTGGTGGGGGTTGTGACAACACGCTCTTCTTCTTCACGGGGTTCTTGATTTTCATCCGCTGATGCAACCGGTATGTCTTCAGCAACCTTGGCTTCAGACTCAGAGACGTTCACAGTAGGAGTGGCATCAGGAAACACTTGATGTGCTACTGAGTTGGGTTGCACTTCTCCTGCTGGGACGCTCGACATAGCAACTTGTAGCCTTGGTCCTTTGCGAAGCCTACGAAATGCAGGCGTCGCTCTTGGAGTAGGAGTTGGATGGACCACATAGTCGTCGTCATCAAGCACCGGAGTGGTACTTGAGGTGGGGGGGGGGGTACTTGGAGAGCTTCGACTTGGAGTTTCTGGTTGGGGGGCAATTATCCCACGATGCATCCTAAGCAATTGGCGTCAAGGGACAACCAATGCTGATGATTTTGCTGTTCGTGAGAACTGGTGATGATACCTTTTGGTGCTCAATCTGAGGAAGAACTCATCTTCTATATTGTCTTGGGGACCAATGTCTTCAGCTGCGGTGGGGTCAACAGCTGGATATTCTTCAGCTTCAGAAGCCTCTGTGGAAGCAGGCTCGTGAACAACTAACTGACGCTCTTGGTGGGGGGATGCAGGACGAGCAACTGAGAGGGGCTCGACAAGAAGGGGCTCTGAAGGAGCAGCCCGATTCTTCTTTGAAGACTTTGTCTTCCACTTCTTGGTCAGTGGAGCATCATCAGGAACATTCTTGTTCTTGCATTTTCTGGCTTCGGCCTTGGCTGCCCTTGTCTTCTTCAGTTCTGAAGCCACTGTGGGGACCTTAGGCTTCGAGCCTGTCATGCTGGCAGGGAAGACAATGTGAGGTGCTTCCTGTCTTGATGCCTCAGCTTGGTTCACAATGGGCTTCTTCTTTTTGGCACCATCTTGGGGTCGATGCCTGGATGCCCAAGAGCCTTGTGCTTTTTAGCTTCATTGTGAGCCTGAACACACTTGGCAGCAAGGTGTTTCATTCGCTCTCTTGAACCTTTTGCCTCTTCACGTTTCTTGTGAAACGCTTCCTTGAGATCATGCAGCAGCTTCTTGAAGTTCTGAACATCAGTGACATTGATCTTGGCCATGTGCTTCTTGAATGTTTCATAGTCAATCTTGTTCTTGAACTCGATTATCTTCTGAGCCAGAGCAAGCTCATTTGCAATGGCACTGTGGAAAGCGACACTGATGCCAATAGGAAGTTGAAGATCATCAATGCAGAGATCCAGATTGGCAAACCACTCATCAATGAAGTTGTTGAGGATGTCCACATCAAAGAGGGGAAAATCGTTGAAGATTTCCGCCTCTTGTTTGCTCTTTATCAGTAGCTCAAGAGCATCTTCACCAAGATCATCGTCACTTGACAGATCAATGGCTTCATTCTCGTTCCTCAGAACGGCAGCTGGGGTCAGTGCTTGACCAGAACTCAGGATGGGCTTCTTCAGGGTCTGTCTTGTACATTTCATGCAGATCTGGTGGCAAATCTTTGGATGTATTCCCTCGGCGCTGTCTTCCGCCCTTTCTAGCTGACTTTTCAGTTGCCATGAAGCTTAAACTGAATGGCTTCAGAACTTGCAAAGGCTTCCGACGGCTGGTCAGACAAGAACTGGCTTCAGGAGAATTGATGTGACTCTGTAAGAATTCTGCAAATGAATGAAGACTATGAGAACCAAGGGATTCTCCCATGGACATATACCTGTGACAACATTAGAGGTGCGAGGGAAGCGGAAGAGGTCATATGCATTCTCAGAAGATTTTGAAGATAAATCAGTTTGAAGACATTGACCTCATAACGCGAAGACATTCACTTATTTGTTGTGAGTTGGTTCCAGATTTGTACGAATCCAAGAATAGGTATAAGTGAGGAATCTAACTTGTAGTGAAGCATAAGTGAATATACTAGGCATAATATGAGATGCAGAACAGGATAGATTCAACTTTGTAAGCAGAGAAACCACTTTTTGTAGAGAAGGATGAATCTATCAGATCAAAAAGGCAGTAAAAAGTGAGTTTTAATTACCACACGAAGAACTGCTAGACAGAACGGAGTAGGAGGCCGAGCAGTTCAATCTCCCGTGCCCTAACTTGGCGACGGAAGACACCTACGGCGGCGACGGAGAAGACGAGGTTCGCGGCCGGCGTGAGGACGTCGTCGGTGAGGTCGCGGTAGCTAAGCGCTTCGTCGCCGGCGTCGTCACGAGCTAGCGGTGGCGCTAGGGTTTTGAGAGAGGTTCGGAGGTGGA
The DNA here is from genome assembly GCF_018294505.1 of Triticum aestivum. NCBI lineage: Eukaryota > Viridiplantae > Streptophyta > Magnoliopsida > Poales > Poaceae > Triticum > Triticum aestivum. The sequence continues at coordinate 605,758,944 of NC_057799.1, forward strand.
AGAAAGATTTTGACCGCGATGTGATGTGTATTTATAAGGAAAGGGACAACACATCACAATTACTCAGGTGCCCCTGGCGGTTCACATCTGATGAACACGTGGCAAACATGCAACACATTGGAAGTTGTTCCATGTTCCCACGCACGCTTGGATTGTCGGGTGGTCATTCTGGCTTCTCCGATTTTCTGGCAATATGGATGCAGCATTAAAAACAGATTAAGTGTTTGTCAAATTGACATCAGCTGACAAGGACTCAGCGAAGACAATCGACAGATTTCAATAGAATGCATATGATTTGGATAGATAGAGTTGAGGTAGAAGCATAAAACAGGTTAGGGTCCGATCACATTCGCTTAGATCAAAAGATTCACGAGTGAAGACATAGCTATAAGTGAATGCTGTAGAGGACAGAACACAAAAGTATATATATGTATGTATATGAACCAAATCAACATTGTGAAGATAAATCATGAAGATAAATTCATGTTGAAGACAATCCAAATGTGAAGACTTTGCAATTTTAACGCCAAGAGAAACACTTCAATAAGAATTTGGTGGTGGCCTTACCCAGCGTATAGGAAGTATTAGACCCTGACACGGCGCACAATTATCGTGGCGCTCCGAAGTCAAATTCCTCATTAATGTATTCACACTTAGAAGGTAAGTCTTCATTAATTGAAGATATACGTTACTTCGTGTGTTGCACATCTAAGTCGTCAACATGCATAAGCGTTAGGATGTGTGTCCATTCACAGGACATTTGAGGATTCTAAGATATTTAGCTCACACCGCAACCTGCAAAACGTTTTCTCATCCAAGGGCTTAGTGAAGATATCAGCCAATTGCTCTTCAGTGTTGACGTGAATGATATCAATGTCTTCCTTGTTGACATGATCTCTGAGAAAGTGATGACGGATCTGAATGTGCTTTGTCTTCGAGTGCTGAACTGGATTCTTGGAAAGCTTGATGGCGCTTTCATTGTCACAGAAGAGTGGCACATTCTTCATGTTGATTCCATAGTCCTTTAGAGTTTGCTTCATCCATAGAAGCTGTCGGAGTAAATGGCCACGGGTAGCCTATCCGACTCCCCTGGCTCTTTGAGAAATTATTAGGCCATTCGAGCCTTCAAGCATACAAAGCATAGGGCCGCCTTCCCCCGGCCGGCTATCCCCAGGGCCGACTATCAGAAGGCGACCCGGCCTCAGAAACCTTCCCCAAGAAAGATACGAGATGGCCGACTCCAGGGAGCCGGCCCTAAGAGGACCGACTCCCAGAAGCCGGCCATGAAGAAATCCGACTCCCAGAAGCCGGCCAAGACTGCGCCCACCAAGACTGTATCCACATAACGATGATAAGACGGGGCGTGGCCGCAGTACAACCCACTACCCCCGAATCCCGAAGCAGGCATGGCCACAGGGCGCCGTACGGGCCAGCCATCCCCCGTCCGGCGCGGCACTGTAGCCATGTTGGCCTCGATGTCAATCACGACAGGCGCCAGTACGGCCCGCGGGCGGCGGGCCTCTTTAGCCAGAGAGACACTCGAAGGCGGCCCGGCCTCCCCTAGTCGGCCAGGGGCGAGGCCGGCTCCCAATAGCCGGCTACCTCCCTCCCTCGAGACATGTGCCTCATTAAGGAGACAAGACTAGGTAAGGCTATAGTGAGAGCCCGCAAGGCGGCGACGTTGTAGCCACGCTTACCTCGATAAAGCCCTCGTCATCAGAGGCGAGGCAACAGTAACCAGCCGCCGACAAAGCCCCCAAGCGGTGGGGCCGGCCTGTCGGCCAAGAGGCCGGCAGCCGGCGGGACCCACCAGTCGGCGGGCCCCAATGGCCGGCGGAGAAGCCGGCGAGCATAGACACTGACGGCTGGGACCCGCGCCCAGCCGGATTACCATTGTACCCCTGGGGGGTAGGCCTACATAAACCCCCCGGGCACCCATGCAAAGGGTTGATCTCATCGAATTCCACACACCACATAGAGAGAAAAGGAGAGCAAGCCTTGCCCTTCTTCTTACTCTAGCCAAACAGCTCAAGGAGCACTTGTAGCTACTTGTATTGATCTAGTGATCATGCGGAGACCCCGCAGAGCAGGATTAGGGGTGTTATCTCCACGGAGAGCCCCGAACCTGGGTAAGATCCGCCAGCGTGCATGTCTTCGCCTCATCCCGTTTCCAGGCACCGGCGACGTCTTACTGGCTCCCACAATGATAAGCCACCCGTTGGCATATGTCGCACCTACCACCCGACATTTGGCGCCCACCGTGGGGCCAGGTGCACCGTCGTTCGGAGACCTGTTCTGGATGGGAACCCTTTTCCTCCCCCGCGAGCGTAGCCAGCCTGCTACGCCCGATGGTGCTTGCCCCGACGCGCTGCAAGGCGTCGACGACGCCTGCGCGGCGAGCTGCCTCGCCGATCTTCTTGGCGAGATGTCACGACCGGTTTTTCAATAAAATAATTATTGAGAAACCAATCCCTTTTACGGACCAGCAAGGAAGAATTCCTTCTCACTGGTAGACAATATCTTGGTCACAGAAGAAAAATACCAGGAGTACTGAATATAATAGAAGGTTGAGCGGAGGATGCCCAACAATTTATTACATGCACGCCGCTAAAACAAGACGGCGGATAGGGTGGCATACTACTAACTCACGATAATAACGGTGGTGGAAATATCACCGCGAAGCGAGTGATATGACTCCTGAAGACTACAGCTCATCGAGCGTCGGAGTGAGGCTCGAGAAGACTTATTGCGGGTGGCGGAAGCGTATATAATACAAGTGACCAATATCCGGGATCGCGCAGGACTGACTGGGACTCCTCTAGGCGTCGGACGCGCTATCAAACTCTTCATCCAAGAGATCGCCTTCGTCAACATCTGGCCAAATCAACAAGCCAGGTGAGTACTATGAAAGTACTCGCAAGACAGTTCGGACATAAGATATAACAAATGTAAACATGAAGCATATGAACAATTTATCCAGTGCGTTCAGACATAGAGATAATAAATACTGGGTGCCAAGCGAGGGTCTGAATGACTCCTTGAGAGGAAACTGCAGAATAGTAATACTGGTGCCAAACGAGGGTCTGAATGACTCCTCGAGCGGAAAATGCAAGAATAATAATACTGGTGCCAAACGAGTGTCTGAAAGACTCCTCGAGAGGAAAATGCGTAAATAATAATACTGGTGCCAAACGAGTGTCTGAAAGACTCCTCGAGAGGAAACTGCAGAATAATAATGCCACAGTCGGGCGTCGGGGCGACACCACATAAAGGGCTTATATAGAAAAAATAAAGGCGATGCGTGCCACAGTCGGACGTCTGAGCAACATCACATAAAGGGCCTATATTGAAAGTAAGAAACAAGAACACGCCACAGTCGGACGTCTGCGCGACGTCGCATAAAGGGCTTATATTGCAGTTTAATAATTCAATAGTTCGGGAACATAAATTATCACAAGTACGGGACAAATATAAAGTTAGTCCATCCACAGGAATAACAATAAAACTGGATTTACCACTTGAGCTTGTTCACCGGGGACAAGTTTTCCACGCGGATAGATATAGATATAAAGATTTCACTACTAGATCATGGATACGATGATTTGGAAGGATTTGACTCTGCAGAGTTTGTACTTAACCACAGCCAACGGATTTCAGTAGTCACGGGGACTAGTTCCGTTTACGGTGTTTTGGAAGAAACACGTCTAACCAGTACACACCCAATTTAGCATTCCGAAGCCAGGGATCACCCTCGACAACGTTCACGAAAAACCTTGAGGCGGGGAGGCTACAACCTCGCGTGGCATGGGATCAAATTTGTATACGCGCGCTCTAAGGGGGTGCCCCCCCCTCTCCGTCCCAACCGGAAACACCCATGCCCCCTGACCGGATGACTGGCTTTAATCCTGGGCCAAGGTACCATCATCCCGGCCTCTCTGTTTGGTATGTACACGGAAAGAGGTTACCAACTTACTAAACCGCATCCTGGCAAATGAAACATGTGGTAGCATGGAAGGGGGGAAGAACGATAACGTGACTCCGTCCACATTAACGTCGGAGAAAGTCGGATGACGCAAGGCTGGTATGCTACAACAGTACCACCTTGCTGCCCTTCATGTCACCACATGATTAGGCCATCTCTCATCAGAGATCATCGCAACTTTGGAACATGCGGGGAAAAGAACGGTAACGTGACTCCGTCCACGTTAACGTCGGAGGAAGTCGGATGACGCAAGGCTGGTATGCTACAACAGTACCACCTTGCTGCCCTTCATGTCACCACATGATTAGGCCATCTCTCATCAGAGATCATCGCAACTTCGGAACATGCGGGTAGTTGCCTTACAATCAACGAGGTATTTATCGACACTCACATGCCACGCACAAACTTTCAAGCAAACATGCAAAACACTCATCATATCAAATGTTCAAACATGCTTGCCTGGTTCGGAGAAGTCGGAGTCTAGCTCGGCGAAGTTCGCGGCTCCGTCACCTCTCCCGGAACCTACGGCAATAACGAAAACGGGCACTAACGTGAAAACCAAAGCGTGCACAGAAACTTCTCCAATTTTTTTCCAAATAAATCTCATAAAAAACTAGACAAAATTTTAGGAATGTCAGAAAAAGAATCACTCAAAACTTCCTTTTTATTAAAAAGTTATAAAGGTTTCTGTCCAGGGACTTATCTGTAATGAAACAGAAAAGTTCCAGGGTTTTAACTGAGAAAACAGAAAATGGTTCGGTTGGAAATGCGCAAGCTCAAGAGGGAAAGCGTATTTGCCCGAAGGCGCCAACAGAAAATGTTTCGCGTGGGGAAACAGAAGAGAGGCTGACAGGGGGGTCCCACGTGTCAGGTTTAAAAAGCTCGCCGGCGCCCGAAGACTGCGGTGGACGCCGGTGTCGAACCACGGCGAGTTAGGAGGATCGGAGGGTACCAAGAGCTTCAGCTGGTTCTTCCACGTCGGTGGGTGGTGGACTCGACCAACGGGGAGCACCACGTCGACGACGACACTTTCTCCGGCGGACGACGGCTCGGGTGAGGGTGGAGAACTCCGATGGAGGGCTGCAAACTTCAAATCGAAGCGTGTGTCAGAAAGAGGGATGCATAGAGAAGCTATTGGCAAGAGATGGGAGGTGGAGGTGCACACACGGGGGCGAATCGAGCTAGATCCCGTAGCGGGTCGCGGCGGCCGGAGTCGAGGAAGGAGACCTCCTCGGGGCTCTTCCAGTGGCTAGGCGTGCTCTAGGTGGAGTGCAGGGATGGTGTGTGCTCGAGTTGAAGCTCGGGGCCGCTATTTATAGGCGGATCGATGGGGTGGCCGTGAACGGAGAATCTCCGGCGAGCGATTACGGCGATGAAGTGGATTGGCAGGAGGTTTGAGTGGCCAGGCAGCATCAGTGGAGGTTACTGGTGCCATCCCACAGCTAAACGGAGTTGGTCTTGGCGTAATGGCGTCGGTCCACGGTGAGATGGACGCACGGGCTCGACGGCGGCAGAGAGCGCGCTCCGCGCCCTGCGGTTCACGACGGGAGTGGCAGTGCGTTCGGGGGAGTGGAGGGCCACGCGGCGAGCTCCGGTGGTTTGGGCGGCGCTGGGTGGCGCCGTCAGCGCCGTGCCTCCCGCTGGCGGCCGCAAAGCCGCCGCTGGCGTCGGTCACGGGGCAGCGCACCTTCTGCTGCTCGTCACTGACGTCCGCAAGGTGCCAAGCGTTCGTGCGGTGCAGGAACAAGAGGGAGGGGACGAGGAGCAAGGTGCCAACGCTGCACTGTCGAGATCGACAACATGCTCTGAAGAAAACGACAGTAGCCACTGAACTATCTGTGAACTTTCTGAACTTGACAATGACCATGCACTGCAGGTGTTCGACAGAAAGATTTGGCAATGAGATAAATTTTTCTGGAGCTGGTACTTGGTGAGGTGACCACTCAATGCACCCAGAGGCTGCCTGATTTTTCTTGGAATTTTTGGAAGAGGATTTAAATGAATTTCACCAAATTTGACAAATCTGGTCCAAACTTGCAGCAAGTGTAGTTTGAAAATTTTGAACTGAAGACCAGTGGATGTTCCTGGATCCTGGTTGAGGGTTCAAAGGACTAGGAGGGGAAAAAGGTTTGGGGGTGAAAATGAAGGCAAAAAATGGAGTTCCTTTGTAAATCACCAATGGCTAGAATAGAAGGCAGAAATTTATTTGAATAAGATTTAAATGGGAAATGAACATAGGGGAGGTTCAACTTGCTGGATTAGATGCCAAACATGATCCAAAGATGAGGGGAGGTTTAGGAGAGTGGGTTTGCACTAAGGCCATGGCAAGAGAGAAAAGTTGAAAGTGGCAAAGGACTATTCCAAAAGCCATAGTGCAAATTTCAAAAAGATTTTCAAAAGGCATTTTCCCAAGTGAAAAGCATTTTGTCTTGAGTCCAAATAAAAAGCAAGAACCTCCAAGACCAAAGACAGATCTTGGGTGAATCCAAATACAACTTTTGCCATAAGAAAAATATTTGAGAGGGGGAGTTCTTTTGGAAAAAATATATTTTAAATCACCTCCCTCAAGTCAAATAAAATCTTTTGAGAAAAATCCAAATAAAAACTTGGGTGTCACAACACCTACCCCCTTAGGAAAAATCTCGTCCTCGAGATTACTGCTGATCCTCAAATAGATATGGATACTCTGCCCGGAGAAAATCTTCCCTTTCCCATGTAGCTTCGTCCTCAGTGTGGTTGCTCCACTGAATTCTGAAAAACTTTGTCGTTTTCTGACGGGTCCTCCTTTCAGATTCCTCCAGTATCTTTACCGGTCTCTCTCTGTAGGTGAGATCTGGTTGCATATCAATGTTCTCATGAGGTACATGCTTCTCCGGGTTACTCACACATTTTCTCAATTGTGAGACGTGGAATACGTCATGGACGTCTGACATCTCCTTGGGTAGGTCTAGTTGGTAGGCTACCGTGCCTCTTCGTGCCTTTACACAAAATGGCCCAATAAATCTTGGGGCTAGCTTCCCCTTTAATTTTGAACCGTTGCAGACCCCTCATGGGAGATACTCGTAGGTACACGGAATCACCGGGTTCAAAGCTGACCTCTCGATGCTTCTGATCATAGTAGCTCTTTTGTCGGCTCTGCGCTGTCTTGAGTCTGTCCCTGATCTGCTTAACTTTCTCCTCGGCCTCTTTAAGCATGTCTGGGCCGAAGATACGGCTGTCACCTGTTTCTGACCAATTCAGTGGGGTACGACACCTCCGTCCGTACAATGCTTCAAAAGCTGCCATTTGCAAGCTGGCTTGGTAACTGTTGTTGTAAGCGAATTCGGCATACGGCAAACTCTCTTCCCAACTGGATCCATAGGTGAGCACACAGGCTCTTAGCATATCCTCTAGGATTTGATTTACACGTTCCGTTTGTCCATCAGTCTGAGGGTGGTATGCTGTACTGAAAGCAAGTTGCGTGCCCAGAGCTTGTTGTAGGTGATCCCAAAATTTGGAGACGAATTGAGTGCCTCGGTCTGATATTATAGTCTTTGGGACTCCATGCAAGCAAACTATACGGGAGAGATAAAGTTTGGCCAGTCTTTGTGTGGAGTAGGTAGTCTTCACGGGAATGAAATGAGCAACCTTGGTTAGTCGGTCTGTGATGACCCATATGGCGTCATTTCCGCGTTGCGATCGGGGTAATCCGACAATGAAGTCCATTCCTATTTCATCCCATTTCCACTCCGGTATCCTGTTTGGCTGGAGTAGCCCTGCTGGCTTTTGATGCTCGGCCTTGATGCGCTGACATGAATCGCAACAAGCAATAAATGTGGCTATATCTCTTTTCATACCGTGCGACCAAAATCTTTCCTGAATGTCCTTGTACATTTTGGTTCCTCCAGGATGGATCGAGTATGGAGCGGTGTGGCTTTCCGTTAAGATCTGTTGCTTGAGTTCCTCAATGTTAGGCACGCAAAGTCTGTCTCCGTACCATAATGTTCCTTCACTGTCTGTGACGAACTCTGAAGCCTTACCAAGGTTCATTTTCTTCTTTATACCTTCGATGCTGGGATGTCCCTGCTGAGCTTTCTTAATGTGTTCCACCAGGGTGGGTTGTATCTCCAGATTTGATACGGTGCCCTCAGCGACTAACATCATGTTGAGCCTAGCAAACTCTTGCTGGAACTCAGGCCTCAAGTTTTGCGGACCGTCATTGTCCGGGCTGGGGTTTCGACTAAGGGCATCAGCCACCACATTTGCTTTCCCTGGATGGTAGTGAATACCGACATCATAGTCCTTGACCAACTCCAACCAGCGTCGTTGGCGTAAATTCAGCTCTGGCTGTGTGAAAATATATTTGAGGCTCTTATGGTCCGTATATATTTCACAGCGATTTCCCAACAGAAAGTGCCTCCACTCCTTGAGTGCATGTATAACTGCTGCTAGTTCCAGGTCATGTGTTGGGTAATTTTCCTCATGTTTTCGCAACTGCCTGGAGGCATATGCGACAACTTTGCCATCCTGCATTAGTACACATCCGAGACCTTTTCGGGACGCGTCACAATAAACTTCGAAACTCTTGTGTATGTCTGGCACAGTTAAGACTGGTGCGGTTGTCAGCTTCTTCTTGAGTTCTTGGAAGCTTTTCTCGCATGCTTCCATCCATACAAATTTCTTGTCCTTCTTGAGCAACTGTGTTATTGGTTTTGCCATAGTGGAGAATCCTTCAATAAATCTTCTGTAATATCCGGCCATTCCTAGGAAACTCCGCACATCAGTAACGTTGGCGGGTGGCTTCCAGTCAAGTATGGCCTTGACTTTTTCTGGGTCTACGGCCACGCCTTCTTGGTTCAATATATGGCCTAAGAAACCAACTTGTCTTAGCCAAAATTCGCACTTGCTAAATTTGGCGTACAACTGATGCTTCCTCAATTCTCCCAAAACAATTCTGAGGTGCTTAGCATGCTCTTCTGGTGTCCTTGAGTAAACCAGAATGTCGTCAATGAATACCACCACAAATTTGTCCATGAATTTCATGAACACTTTGTTCATGAGGTGGACGAAATATGCGGGGGCGTTCGTTAGTCCAAAAGGCATCACTGTAAACTCGTACAACCCATATCTGGAAGTGAACGCTGTCTTGGGGATATCGTCTGTCCGTACTTTCAATTGGTGGTATCCCGATCTCAAATCAATCTTTGAGAATACCTTGGCTTGAGCGAGCTGGTCAAACAAATCATTTATCCGTGGCATCGGGTATTTGTTTTTGATGGTGACCATATTGAGGGCTCGATAGTCTATACACAGTCTCAGTGTCCCATCCTTTTTCTTTGCGAACAACACAGGCGAACCCCAAGGTGAGGAGCTGGCTCGAATAAATCCTTTGTCCAATAATTCCTTTATCTACTTCTTCAACTCCACCAATTCTGAGGGTGCCATTCTATACGGCTTCTTATAGATGGGAGCGGTGCCAGGTGCTAGTTCAATGCTGAATTCTATCTCTCGGTCTGGTGGCATGCCTGGTAGTTCTTCAGGGAACACATCAGGAAACTCGCATACCACTGGAACTTTTCTCAGTTCTGCAATGTCCATTTTGTTCAACTTTGGTTGCCGTGATCGTGGCCTTCTTTGAGCTGTGACCTTTATTGTCTTGCCGTGATGATGAGTGAGAATCACAGTCCGATTGAAACAGTCAATGAATCCTTTGTTGGTGGTCAACCAGTCCATCCCTAAAATGACATCCAGTCCTGTACTCTCCAACACGATGAGATTCGCGTGGACTTGTAGTCCTTCGAACTCAATGACCACTCCTTGGCAGTAACCCTGAGCGATTTGCTTATTTCTGGGGGACTTGATGATCATAGATTTTTCCAAGGGAAGTATCGGAAAACCATGTTGCAAAACAAAACTCTTCGAAACGAACGAATGGGAAGCTCCAGAATCAAACAAAACCGTGGCAGGTACTGTGTTGACAGGGAACGTACCGAGCACGATGTCTGGGGCATTCTGCGCCTCTTCCCGGGTCACATGGTTCAGGTGACCTTTCCTGTGCTTGTTGCTGGGGTTGAAGTTGTTGCGCTTGGGGTTGGATTGTTCCCACCATTGTTTGGCTTGGGTGCCGGTTTCTTTGGCTTTGGGCACTGTTTAGCATAATGCCCTTCTTGACCACAAGCATAGCAGGTGACCCCTGGACGGTATGTGTATTCCTTATCCCTGGCATGAAACTGTCCGACGGGCCTTGGCTTAGTAGTCGTGGATCTCCTTGCGTCTGTCCTTGGGACCTCAGTCTTGCCTCGGTTGTTGCGAGCAAGAGTCGTTTTGTCCCTCTTTCGCTTACGGATATCTTCCAGACTACGGCGCTCATTCTCCAAGGTGATGGCCTTGTCAACCAGAGTTTTAAAATCCGGGAAGGTGTGTACAATCAGTTGGCATCTTAGTGCTGGTGCCAGGCCGTCCAGGAACTTTTCCATCTTCTTGCTTTCTGTCATGTGCTCGTCGTAGGCATAACGAGACAGCTGGGTAAACTGACCATTGTATTCTGTCACTGACATGCCTCTCTGCTTCAGGTCATCAAACTCTCTCTTCTTGATCTTTAGGATGCTCCTGGGGATGTGTGCCCCACGGAAGCCTTCTTTGAACTCTTCCCAGGTGATGTTGTGTTCACTGGGATGCATGTGTAGGAAGTTTTCCCACCATGCTGCAGCTGCTCCAGTAAGGTAGTGTGGTGCATAAAGCACCTTCTCATGATCTGAACACTGAGCAATAATCAGTTTCCTTTCAATGTCACGAAGCCAATCATCGGCTTCCAGCGGCCTATCGGTGTGAGCAAAAGTTGAGGGGCGAGTCTTCTGTAACTCAGATAACTTGGAATGCGGTTGATAGGGCTCACGGTGGTTTCCCATATTGATGACGTGTCTCATCATCTCTTGGTGTCGTTGTTGGCTTTGTTCAAAAAGGCGACATACTTGAGACAGGGCTGCTTCGCTGTCTTGTTGACTGGACTGACCCTGAGTGAAATTGTTGCTAGTCTGTGTCCCATAAACCTCTTCTGGCTGATTGGGCATGGAGCGAGTCCACGGGCGAGACATTTTTCCAGTCTGGGGTATTATTTTGCAAAACCCATGAGAAAAGCTGTGTAGCACAAGGAAAAATCTTGCAAAAGCAACAAATTTAAAAGATCTCAAGGTTTTCAAGAAAACATAAACGATTTTGCATGGAGAAGAACTGCTTAGCATATATCATACACGCGAAAAGCAAACACACGATACAGCACTCAGGATGCGCGTACACATTCCTGACATGTTATTTAGGCTAGCGTACTACTCCGGAAGGCAGCAAACACACCAATACAAACTAGCGTACAGATAAAACAACACATCATACAAGCAGGCATAACGCGCGGCTACTCGGCGCTCTCAGTCGGAGATGGTGAAGATTTCCTTTCCCTTGCCGATGGCAAGGCTCAGCGGTCCAGGAGAATCAACCTCCACCTCCTCTCTAGCTGGCTCCTGGCGTGTAACGCTGCGCTGCGGTGACGGTGCGGGGGCGACTGGTGGTAGAGCGGGTGCGGTAGGCGGTGCGGCTCTGACTGGAGTAGGAGCGATGACTCGGTCGAACTCCTCAGTGGTAGGAAGACGACGAGCAGTGGCCAAAACGACCGGTGCATACGAGGCTGAAGACGAGACGAATGTCAGAGGCGGCGCCGTGTGGAGAAGCTCCTTCCTGCTGGCAGGACCGCCCCGGACTAAGTCCATGCGGGCAGCCACAAGATCGTCTACGAGGTTGTCGAAAGACTCCTCCAGAGCCTTGAGATACTCCACAACCATCTCGATGGCTTCATCTCGTTCCCCCCGATGGCAGGCGAATACATAGTGGCTGGTGTACGGCACATGGCATGGGAGGTAGCGGTAGCGGCGAGTCTTCATCGTAGGAAGGATGTCCCGAAGGCGAGCTATGGCCTCACGGGCAGCCATCTGCATGGCATGCCTCTCCGTAGGCATGGCCCTTCCCACAAAACGGAAGTGGCGAGCTGCAGAACGTCCTCCCTTGAATTGCACCACGGCTTGGTGCATAGACACGTCGTCGCTGAGCAAGTGCTGGTAGAGTGTGAACTCCGGGCGAGCTGCTGGCCCGATCGCGAGCTTGGTGATGGAAATGAGGAGCTTGACAAACCCCTCGGGCACGTTCGTGAACACTCGAGTCTCGCGGTTGCTGCCAGCCATCTACAAAAGTAGGCAAAAATTCTGAGTAGTCAAGTCATAAATTTTATGATGACCAACAGAAAATAGCTACAATTGCAAAAATGCTGAAAAGCACAAAAGACGCTAATAACCGATTAGCGATCGCACCTAGTGGCTTCCTACAGTCAGCCTGGCTCTGGTACCAAGCTTGTCACGACCGGTTTTTCAATAAAATAATTATTGAGAAACCAATCCATTTTACGGACCAGTAAGGAAGAATTCCTTCTCACTGGTAGACAATATCTTGGTCACAGAAGAAAAATACCAGGAGTACTGAATATAATACAAGGTAGAGCGGAGGATGCCCAACAATTTATTACATGCACGCCGCTAAAACAAGACGGCGGATAGGGTGGCATACTACTAACTCACGATAATAACGGTGGTGGAAATATCACCGCGAAGCGAGTGATATGACTCCTGAAGACTACAGCTCATCGAGCGTCGGAGTGAGGCTCGAGAAGACTTATTGCGGGTGGCGGAAGCGTATATAATACAAGTGACCAATATCCGGGATCGCGCAGGACTGACTGGGACTCCTCTAGGCGTCGGACGCGCTATCAAACTCTTCATCCAAGAGATCGCCTTCGTCAACATCTGGCCAAATCAACAAGCCAGGTGAGTACTATGAAAGTACTCGCAAGACAGTTCGGACATAAGATATAACAAATGTAAACATGAAGCATATGAACAATTTATCCAGTGCGTTCAGACATAGAGATAATAAATACTGGGTGCCAAGCGAGGGTCTGAATGACTCCTCGAGAGGAAACTGCAGAATAGTAATACTGGTGCCAAACGAGGGTCTGAATGACTCCTCGAGCGGAAAATGCGAGAATAATAATACTGGTGCCAAACGAGTGTCTGAAAGACTCCTCGAGAGGAAAATGCGAAAATAATAATACTGGTGCCAAACGAGTGTCTGAAAGACTCCTCGAGAGGAAACTGCAGAATAATAATGCCACAGTCGGGCGTCGGGGCGACACCACATAAAGGGCTTATATAGAAAAAATAAAGGCGATGCGTGCCACAGTCGGACGTCTGAGCGACATCACATAAAGGGCCTATATTGAAAGTAAGAAACAAGAACACGCCACAGTCGGACGTCTGCGCGACGTCGCATAAAGGGCTTATATTGCAGTTTAATAATTCAATAGTTCGGGAACATAAATTATCACAAGTACGGGACAAATATAAAGTTAGTCCATCCACAGGAATAACAATAAAACTGGATTTACCACTTGAGCTTGTTCACCGGGGACAAGTTTTCCACGCGGATAGATATAGATATAAAGATTTCACTACTAGATCATGGATACGATGATTTGGAAGGATTTGACTCTGCAGAGTTTGTACTTAACCACAGCCAACGGATTTCAGTAGTCACGGGGACTAGTTCCGTTTACGGTGTTTTGGAAGAAACACGTCTAACCAGTACACACCCAATTTAGCATTCCGAAGCCAGGGATCACCCTCGACAACGTTCACGAAAAACCTTGAGGCGGGGAGGCTACAACCTCTCGTGGCATGGGATCAAATTTCTATACACGCGCTCTAAGGGGGTGCCCCCCTCTCGGTCCCAACCGGAAACACCCATGCCCCCTGACCGGATGACTGGCTTTAATCCTGGGCCAAGGTACCATCATCCCGGCCTCTCTGTTTGGTGTGTACACGGAAAGAGGTTACCAACTTACTAAACAGCATCCTGGCAAATGAAACATGTGGTAGCACGGAAGGGGGGAAGAACGATAACGTGACTCCGTCCATGTTAACGTCGAAGAAAGTCGGATGACGCAAGGCTGGTATGCTACAACAATACCACCTTGCTGCCCTTCATGTCACCACATGATTAGGCCATCTCTCATCAGAGATCATCGCAACTTTGGAACATGCGGGGAAAAGAACGGTAACGTGACTCCGTCCACGTTAACGTCGGAGGAAGTCGGATGACGCAAGGCTGGTATGCTACAACAGTACCACCTTGCTGCCCTTCATGTCACCACATGATTAGGCCATCTCTCATCAGAGATCATCGCAACTTCGGAACATGCGGGTAGTTGCCTTACAAGCAACGAGGTATTTATCGACACTCACATGCCACGCACAAACTTTCAAGCAAACATGCAAAACACTCATCATATCAAATGTTCAAACATGCTTGCCTGGTTCGGAGAAGTCGGAGTCTAGCTCGGCGAAGTTTGCGGCTCCGTCACCTCTCCCGGAACCTAGGGCAATAACGAAAACGGGCACTAACGTGAAAACCAAAGCGTGCACAGAAACTTCTCCAAATTTTTTCCAAATAAATCTCATAAAAAACTAGACAAAATTTTAGGAATGTCAGAAAAAGAATCACTCAAAACTTCCTTTTTGTTTAAGAAGTTATAAAGGTTTCTGTCCAGGGACTTATCTGTAATGAAACAGAAAAGTTCCAGGGTTTTAACTGAGAAAACAGAAAACGGTTCGGTTGGAAATGCGCAAGCTCAAGAGGGAAAGCGTATTTGCCCGAAGGCGCCAACAGAAAACGTTTCGCGTGGGGAAACAGAAGAGAGGCTGACAGGGGGGTCCCACGTGTCAGGTTTAAAAAGCTCGCCGCCGCCCGAAGACTGCGGTGGACGCCGGCGTCGAACCACGGCGAGTTAGGAGGATCGGAGGGTACCAAGAGCTTCCGCTTGTTCTTCCGCGTCGGTGGGTGGTGGACTCGACCAACGGGGAGCACCACGTCGACGGCGACACTTTCTCCGGCGGACGGCGGCTCGGGTGAGGGTGGAGAACTCCGGTGGAGGGCTGCAAACTTCAAATCGAAGCGTGTGTCAGAAAGAGGGATGCATAGAGAAGCTATTGGCAAGAGATGGGAGGCGGAGGTGCACACACGGGGGCGAATCGAGCTAGATCCCGTGGCGGGTCGCGGCGGCCGGAGTCGAGGAAGGAGACCTCCTCGGGGCTCTTCCAGTGGCTAGGCGTGCTCTAGGTGGAGTGCAGGGATGGTGTGTGCTCGAGTTGAAGCTCGGGGCCGCTATTTATAGGCGGATCGACGGGGTGGCCATGAACGGAGAATCTCCAGCGAGCGATTACGGCGATGCAGTGGATTGGCAGGAGGTTTGAGTGGCCAGGCAGCATCAGTGGAGGTTACTGGTGCCATCCCACAGCTAAACGGAGTTGGTCTTGGCGTAATGGCGTCGGTCCACGGTGAGATGGCCGCACGGGCTCGACGGCGGCAGAGAGCGCGCTCCGTGCCCTGCGGTTCACGACGGGAGTGGCAGCGCGTTCGGGGGAGTGGAGGGCCACGCGGCGAGCTCCGGTGGTTTGGGCGGCGCTGGGTGGCGCCGTCAGCGCCGTGCCTCCCGCTGGCGGCCGCAAAGCCGCCGCTGGCGTCGGTCACGGGGCGGCGCACCTTCTGCTGCTCGTCGCCGACGTCCGCAAGGTGCCAGGCGTTCGTGCGGTGCAGGAACAAGAGGGAGGGGACGAGGAGCAAGGTGCCAACGCTGCACTGTCGAGATCGACAACATGCTCTGAAGAAAACGACAGTAGCCACTCAACTATCTCTGAACTTTCTGAACTTGACAATGACCATGCACTGCAGGTGTTCGACAGAAAGATTTGGCAATGAGATAAATTTTTCTGGAGCTGGTACTTGGTGAGGTGACCACTCAATGCACCCAGAGGCTGCCTGATTTTTCTTGGAATTTTTGGAAGAGGATTTAAATGAATTTCACCAAATTTGACAAATCTGGTCCAAACTTGCAGCAAGTGTAGTTTGAAAATTTTGAACTGAAGACCAGTGGATCTTCCTGGATCCTGGTTGAGGGTTCAAAGGACTAGGAGGGGAAAAAGGTCTGGGGGTGAAAATCAAGGCAGAAAATGGAGTTCCTTTGTAAATCACCAATGGCTAGAATAGAAGGCAGAAATTTATTTGAATAAGATTTAAATGGGAAATGAACATAGGGGAGGTTCAACTTGCTGGATTAGATGCCAAACATGATCCAAAGATGAGGGGAGGTTTAGGAGAGTGGGTTTGCACTAAGGCCATGGCAAGAGAGAAAAGTTGAAAGTGGCAAAGGACTATTCCAAAAGCCATAGTGCAAATTTCGAAAAGATTTTCAAAAGGCATTTTCCCAAGTGAAAAGCATTTTGTCTTGAGTCCAAATAAAAAGCAAGAACCTCCAAGACCAAAGACAGATCTTGGGTGAATCCAAATAAAACTTTTGCCATAAGAAAAATATTTGAGAGGGAGAGTTCTTTTGGAAATTTTTTTTTTAAATCACCTCCCTCAAGTCAAATAAAATCTTTTGACAAAAATCCAAATAAAAACTTGGGTGTCACACGAGGCTCGCATCTCCGACGAGCCCGCGTCCGACGCGGGCACGGACTACCCCGAGAGCCGCCTCGTCAGTCTCCTCGACCAGCTTCACGTCTCTGGCGAGCTTGCTGTGGACTTGGAGTCGGTCGGCTCCACCGACCCGATGCTTGTCGACTCCGACACGGCATCGCTCGACGCCTACCCCTCCGACGTGGTAGTCTTCGACGACCCTCTCCCTCGAGCTGACAGTGGCAGCAGCGCTGTCACTGAGGTGCTGGTCATCAGCCACGTCGCCGACTCGGGCGAGAATGCCCACGACGCCCTACAAGCGGCGATGCATGACTTGTCCGTCCCCATCCCGGCCGACGCCGACGCCGAGACTCTGGAGGCACGCCGGCTCGCCCTCACCGCGGAGGGCCAGAAGATAGCCTCCATGAGGCGCCTCACCGAGGCTCACCAGCGCGAAGTCGACCGCGCCGCCTTTGGCACGCCGCCTCATGGCGGGCCGAGCCGAGCCGGCCTCGTCAAGAAGCGCGGCGCAGCCATCGCCAGCATGCTGGGGGCAGACCGCCCAGTCTACGCCACACCACTCGAGAACCTGTGAGCCGCTTAGGCGGCCGCAGAAGAGCTGAACGGGCTGGGGGCTGATGAGCTCCCCTACATGACAAGGCGCATCCAGCAGCTGATCGACGCGGCCGCAGAACGGCATGAAGCCGGTGCCCGCGCTGAGAGTCCTCCCCCACGCCGAGAACACGCCGCGACATCCCGGTCGCCGACTGCGAGCGGCGCCCACGCAAGGAAAGACAAGGAGCCGGCTGCTAGCCGCAGCCGGACTCGAATCACCATCGAGCGCGACGCAGAAGGCCGCCCCCGAGCGATGGAGCGCCAAGGCAATCCGCCTCCTCCCCTGCCTCGTGGGGAGAGATATACCACCCCGCCACCTGTCATGCATCTGACTCTCGGTGGCCGACTAGGCCACCGTGAAGGAGTCGGCGAGAACGACGCCTGCCACCGGATCGACCGCCTAGCATGATCCCTGGTGCTAGAAGAAGAAGACGATGTCGGCCCGCCTTGCTTCGGCCCCCGCATCCGCGACGAGCCCTTCCCCAAAGGGTTCTCGCTCCAGACATGCCCAAGTACAACGGCTCTGTGAAGCCGGAAGATTGGCTCATCGACTACTCTACCGCTGTCAGCATAGCGAACGGCAACAGGCGCGTAGCCGTGAAGTACGTCCCTCTTATGCTTCAAGGCACGGCTCGCACCTGGCTGAACAGCCTCAAGCCCTACAGCGTCAACAGCTGGCTGGACTTCATAGAAGTCTCCTTCCGCAACTTCACCAGCACGTACAAGCGGCCTCCAAAGCCCCGCCAGCTCTCCTTGTGCGTCCAAGGGCCCAGCGAATCGACCCTCGACTACCTCACGTGGTGGGCCGAGCTCCACAACTCCTGCGAGGGGGTGCGCTTGGTTCAAGCCATCGAATACTTCACCGCCGGGTGCCAAGAGGGCACCCTCCTCAAGCACCGACTCCTCTGCGACGAGCCGGCTACCCTCGACGAGCTGCTGGTCATAGCAGACAAGTACGCCACGGCCGACTCCTTGATGAAGACCGAGCTCTGAGTGGACGCCTCTGGGAAGGTGCTCGCTCCAGCTCCCAAGACGCCGACTGGTGACTCCAACCGACGCCCTTACCAGAATGATCACAAGCGCAAGGCCCCTATGCCGCCTTCCACCAGTCGGCAGGTGGCCACTGTCGAAGACGAGCAGCCCGAAGAACGGCCAGCTCCCAAGAAGAAGGGCGGCAGGCCGGCTTGGCAGCCGACCTTCTCCTACGAGCAGACTCTCGATGCCTCCTGCAAGTTTCACAGCAGCGCGAAGCCGTCCAACCACACGACCCGGAAGTGCCACTGGCTCACACGGATCTCCAAGGGCGAGGGGTTGGTGCCGCCTCCGCCTCCCGGCCCGCCGCCTCCTGCCCCCCAGCAGCTGGCTGCTCGACTAGCAGTCGGAGCCATTCAAGATGAGTTCCCAGAAGAGCACGCCGCCTATGTCGTCTTCACGAGCCAGGTTGAAGACAAGCACAGCCGGCGCCGACAGCACCAAGAGGTCAACACAGTCGCCTCCAGCAACCCCGAGTTCATGCATTGGCCCAAAAGGCCTATCAGCTGGAGCCAGGACGATCACCCAGAGGTGATGCCATCTCCTTGCTCCTACGCATTGGTGTTGGACGTCACCCTCGCGACGGAGAGGCGAGCTGCCCGATTCTCCCGCGTGCTAATTGATGGCGGAAGCAGTATCAAGGCAAAGCAACTCATGCCAAGCCAGACCGTGTTCCATGGCATCGTACCCGGCCTGTCCTGTTCCCAATCGGCAAGATTAAGATGGATGTTCTCTTCGGAGACAAGGATCACTTTCGCCGAGAAGCGATCTGGTTTGAGGTAGTGGACCTAGAGAGCCCTTACCACGCCTTGCTTGGCTGACTTGCCCTGGCCAAGTTCATGGCTGTGCCCACTACGCCTACCTCAAGATGAAGATGCCGAGGTCGAAGGGGATCATCACTATAACGGGCGACTACAAGAAGTCCATCGAGTGCGCTGCAACCAGCATCCGGCTGGCCGAGTCCCTCGTGGTTGCAGAAGAGAAGAAGATGCTGGAGCGAGTTGTGGCCATGGCCGGCAAGCAGCCGGCCATGTCCCCCAACCCCAAGGAATATGATGCGCAGGGCTCCTTCCAGCCTGCCAAGGAGACGAAGAAGATACCTCTGGACCCGGAGAACCCGGAGAGGTTTGCAGTCATTGGTGCAAACCTAGACAGTAAATAGGAAGGCGAGCTCGTCGACCTTCTCCGTGAGAATCGAGACATCTTTGCATGGTCCCCAAAGGACATGCCGGGTGTTCCGAAGGATTTCGCCGAGCACAAGTTACACGTCTGAGCGGACGCGAAGCCAGTCAAGCAGCCTCTCCGCCAACTGTCGAAGGAGAAGAGAAGAATCCTAGGAGAAGAGATAGCCCAGCTCCTTGCCGCCGGCTTTGTTATGGAAGTGTTTTTCCCAGAGTGGCTTGCCAACCCAGTCTTGGTGTTGAAGAAGAACAACAAATGGCGTATGTGTATAGACTACACTAGCCTCAACAAAGCCTGCCCCAAAGATCCGTTTGCCCTGCCACGGATTGATCAAGTGATAGACTCCACAGCCAGATGCGAGCTGTTGATTTTCTTGGATGCCTACTCAAGATACCACCAGATCAAGTTGGACCCAGCTGACCGCCTGAAGACCGCCTTCATCACACCCTTCGGAGCTTTCTGTTACCTGACTATGACATTCGGCCTGAGGAATGCCGGTACCACTTTTCAACGTTGCATGCAGAAATGCCTCCTCAAGCAACTCGGCAGAAATGCCCACGTCTACGTAGACGATATTGTGGTGAAGACGGAGAAGCGCGGTACCCTGCTGGAAGACCTCAAACAAACATTTGCCAACTTGCGCCGATTCCAGATCAAGATCAACCCCGAGAAATGTGTGTTCGGAGTACCAGCCGGCCAGCTTCTAGGCTTTTTGGTCTCCAAACGCGGCATTGAGTGCAACCCTATGAAGATCAAGGCCATTGAGAGAATGGAGATTCCCACCAAGTTGCGAGACGTGCAGAAGTTCACCGGGTGCCTGGCCTCCCTAAACCGCTTCATCAGCCGGCTAGGAGAAAAGGCTCTCCCCCTATACCGACTCATGAAGAAATCCACTCACTTCGAGTGGAACGACCAAGCAGACCAAGCCTTCCATGAGTTTAAGAAGATGCTGACCACTCCACCTGTCCTGGCGGCGCCGACTAAGAAGGAGCCCATGCTCCTCTACATAGCCGCGACTAGCCGAGTAGTCAGTACAGTCATCGTGGTCTAGCGCCCAGAAGAAGGCCGAGCCCAGTTAGTCCAGAGGCCGGTATATTATTTAAGCGAAGTACTGTCCACCTCAAAGAAAAACAACCCGCACTACCAGAAGATGTGCTATGGAGTGTACTTCGCCGCCAAGAAGCTGAAGCCCTACTTTCAAGAGCATCCCATCATGGTCGTATGCACCGCCCCGCTTGCCGAGATCATAGGCAGCCAGGATGCATCCGGCCGGGTGGCTAAGTGGGCCATTGCGCTGGCTCCTTACACAATCTTCTACCAGCCCCGCACCGCAATCAAGTCCCAAGCATTGGCTGACTTCCTCGTCGACTGGGCCGAGACCCAGTACCTACCGCCGGCTCCCGACTCCACCCATTGGCGGATGTACTTCGATGGGTCCAAGATGCGCACCGGCTTGGGAGCCGGCATCGTCCTCACCTCTCCCAAAGGCGACAAGCTCAAATACACGCTGCAAATCCATTTTGCCGCCTCCAACAATGTGGCTGAGTACGAGGCGCTCATACACGGGCTCCGGCTAGCCAAAGAGCTCGGCATACACCGGATCCTGTGTTATGGCGACTCAGACTTGGTGGTCTAGCAGTCATCTGGCGACTGGGACGCCAAGGATGCAAACATGGCGAGCTATCGATTCCTCGTCCAGCAGATCAGTGAGTACTTTGAAGGGTGCGGGTTCCTTCACGTACCACGGGCCGACAACGACCAAGCAGATGCCCTGGCACGGATCGGCTCCACCTGACAGGCTATACCAACCGGTGTCTCTCTCCAGCGCCTCCTCAAACCGTCTATCAAGCCGTCTCCAAAATCGGACTCTATCTTCGTATCGCCCGCCCCTGATGCAGCCGGATCTGACTGGAGGAACCCAGCAGGCGGCTCGGGGACCTCGACAAGCGGCCCAGGGACTGCCGTAGTCGCACCCGGCTCGGGGACTTCAGAACCCGTCCCGGGGACTGCAGCAGTCGGCCCGGGGACTGCAGCGACACAAGAAGCGGTGGCCGACTCCAACTCTCCACCACCCAACCCACCCACCCGGGTCACAGTGGCCGTACTGACAGTAGAAGAAGTCACAGCTCCATCATGGGCCCAGCCCATCCTCAACTTCCTAGTCAACAGAGAGCTGCCGACTGATGAGATCTTGGCAAGACTAGTACAACGCCGAGCCGGCGCGTACGCAATAATAAACAGAGAACTTGTCAAGCGTAGCGTCACTGGAGTCTTCCAGCGCTGCGTCGAGCCAGAGAAGGGCGTAGCAATCCTCAAGGATATCCACCAAGGAGAATGCGGCCATCACGCAGCCTCAAGATCACTTGTGGCCAAAGCTTTCCACCATGGTTTCTTCTGGCCGACTGCTTTGGAAGAGGCCAAAGAATTAGTCAAATGCTGCAAAGGATGCCAAGTCTTCAGTTCCAAGCAACACCTGCCGGCTTCTTCACTCAAGACCATCCCCCTCACCTGGCCCTTTGCCGTCTGGGGGCTGGACATGGTGGGCCCATTCAAGACAGCTCGCGGCGGCATGACACATCTGCTTGTCTCCGTGGACAAATTTACCAAGTGGATCGAAGCAAAGCCGATCAAGAAGATGAACGGGCCGACTGCCGTGACATTCATCGCCAACATCACTACTCGGTATGGTGTTACCACAACCGGAAGGTCAAGCCAAGATCCTTCCAAGAGGGCGACCTTGTGCTCCGGCTGATCCAGCGGACAGCCGGCCAGCACAAGCTCTCGGCCCCTTGGGAAGGCCCTTTCATCGTCAGCAAGGCACTAGGCAACGACTCCTACTACCTGATCGACGCACAGAAGCCAAGAGCGCGCAAGAGGGATGATTCCGGCAAGGAGTCGGAACGACCATGGAACGCCAACCTCCTGAGAAGATTTTACAATTGAAAGCAGTATATATCATGCTACCTTTTTTGTATTAAGTACGAGACAACGGCCCCCCCGAAGCACACTCGGGGACTGCCCTCCTTTATCTATGAATGACAAGTGTCATACCCATGAATGTATTATTACATTTGATTTTCTGTCCGGCACCGGGTTCGACTAGTCGGCCCGGGGACTGGCCGCCTTAAGTTATATTAAAAGTTCTACCTGAAGTCAGACAAGTAGTGTGCCAGCACCCGAGCCCTCTCTTGTTGAAAGTCGCAGCTTGAAGAACCGACTGTCCGACTGGCAAGAGCCAAAGGCAGAAAGGATGCCCACACGAAAAACGGCTAAGGACTAACGAACTTATATAACGCAAGCCGGCCTCCAGCCACGCCTACCGGCTAACCAAACAGCCGGCTGGCCGGCCTCCCAGTCACTTCGCTACAAATCCAACAAAGCTAGAGTACTTGCCCTCCCAATTGGCCAAGCACTTCTCCAGCCACAGACTGCAGAGCAGCTGTTCGGCTGGGAAGGCGGCAACCAAGGGAGGGCGGCAAAGGAAACATCCGAAGGATGAAAAGCAAAGAACAAGGGAAAGCCAAACGCATGCATAATTATATTTACACATAAGGCCTTCAACAGGCCGGCAGTCAATATAGTTCCAATACACCCCCAGTGGGTGGAATTGTGCAAACTTAACAAAATACTGTTCCAAGAGTAATAAAACAGGAAAGTAGAGGCAGCAGATTAGACTAAGGGCGCAGCAGGGGAGCCGGGCTGGTCGGTGGAGACGGCGGCGCCGGCTGGAGGAGTGGCCGGCTGGCGAGTCTCGGCTTGATCATCGCCGGCTGCAGGCGGTGCGCCCGCGCGTGCCTTGTTGCTGGAGGCACGGTCAAGCTGAGGCTGACCGGCCGCTCCACCATCTGGCGTGGCGTCTTCACCCTCCTCCTCCTCCTCTTCGCCCTCGTCGCTGGAGTCGATCTCCTCCGCCGAGTCCTCACCGTCTGCCGGGTTCAGCCCGAACCACTCCTCCGGCTGGGCAACGCCGTTGTCGTCCACCTCAGGAGCGAAGGCGCTGGTGTCGGTGTAGTCGGCGATCGCCGAGGCTCGCTGGATGATAGCCGGCCGCACCGGCTCCAGCTCCATGTCAGCCTCCTGCCGCCAGGTGGCCAGCTGGTCCAGACTCAGCTCGGGATACCAGGCCTTGACGAACTCTAGCGCCCGCCTGGCGCCGAACCGAGCCGCAGAAGCCTTCCAGGCCTCGAAGCGGCTGGCCGCCACCTCCAGCCAGTCGGCAGTCCGACTGGGAGTGCGGGGAATCACCTCACCGGGCCAGAGAGCAGCCATCACCTATGCCGCAACACGCTGACACCGGCGGAGCATGCGGTGAGCTGGCTGGAGGCGGGCTTGAATCGCCAAGAGCTGTTCCTCCAGCGACCGACGAGCGCTCGATGCGATCTCGGCGCCAGCCTGCCTTTGCGCATCGCGGTGGGCCTCGACGACCTGGTTGGCGGCAGTAGAATAGTCAGGGAAGTACTCTGCGCAAGAAAGAAGAGAAAAAACACCAAGTCAGAAAATGAACCAAATGGCAAGCGGCAAGCAAGGGACGAAGAAGAGGGCGGCCTACCGTCAACCAAGTCTTCAATCTGGCCGTAGCCGTTGATCAACGACTGCCTCGCCTCGGCCCAGCTTGCCGCCTCTGTCTCATATTCAGCTTGAAGGGCGGCCTTGCTGTCTTGCACCGCCTTCAGGGCCGCCTTATGGCTCTCCTCCTGGTCGGCCAGCCTCTTGGCCAGGCGGTCACGCTCCTGGGCCAAGGCGTCAAACTCGGCCTCCTTAGCACGAAGGGCGGCCTGAGTCCCACCCAGCTGCTCCCTCAATTTGGCGTTGGCCGCTGCAGGCATGGCAGAGAAGAAAGAAGCAATAAGGAAGAAGTCGTCAAGAAAGATCCGACCCGACTGCTCAGCAGTCGGCCCGAATCTCGGGGACTACACCCAGTGGGTGCGCTGACGCGCCCCCACATGAGAAAAAAGATGAAGCACTTACCCCGGCTCTCAGATAAATTAGCATTCTTCTGGATCAGCTCCCAAGCCCGGGAGTTGAAAGCAGCCGCGCGGAGGTTGTGGTAGTCCTGCAAGTCAGGCAGAGAAGCAAATAAGAACAAGATAGCAAACCAAGCCCGCTAAGAAGTTCCAAGCTGCCTGCTCAGTAGCCGACTCGGAACTCGGGGACTACACCCAGTGGGTGCGCTGACGCACCCCCACGGAAGAAACCAAGATCAAAAAAGCAAAAATGGGAAGACTTACCCGAATGGACGCTCGCGTCGCGAGGAACTCGTCATTGTATTTCCTCAGCACCGCGGCCTGGGACTGAAGGCGGTTCCGGACTTCCTGCGCCGCCACATTCACCACGGCCGTCCCTCCACCCGGCGTCCACCCCGAGCTGGCGCTGGCCGCCTCCACGTCCCGGGCCGACGAGCCGGAGCCCACGGCCTTCTGCGGGTCCGAAGTGGCCTTCCCCGCGCGCTGGCGCGATGGCAACTGGACCACCAGGTCCATCCCCGCGGCCGGCTCGCCCCCAGCCGGTCGTGCAGGCGGCACGTTAGGCCGGCTGCCTTGGGCCACCCCAGTCGGCGAGGCCGGTGCCGCCTTCCTCTCCGAGACGACGACATCGTCCTCCCTCTCCAACCCCGGCAGGTCGCCGCCGGCTTCCTCCGGCGGGGGCTCCGGGACCTCGGGCGCCGCGACACGCAGAGGGGTGACAAGCAAGGCCCCCTCCGCTGTCGCCGTGGCCGCAGCCTCCGCTTGGGCCTTGGCCGCCGCATCGGCACGCGCCTTCGCCGACTCGTCCTCCTCTTGTGCCGCCTTGGCGGCAGCCGCCCTCAGCTCCTCCGCCTCCCACTCCTCCCGCGCCTCCCGCGTATTTCGCTCCGTCGCCGCCTAAAGCTCGGCGCGGGGGTCCACACGGCGGGTGCTCCCGGATCCTCCCGGCGATCCAACCACGGAGGCGGCAGCAACCCGCTCAAGAGAAAGCGGAGCCCTGATTTTTGAGAAAGGGCAAGGATTCAGAAATCTACCAAGAAAAGAAGAAAGAATATACCGAAGAATATACACTTACGCCGACACTGTCTGCGGCTGCTTCACCGCCTTGCGGAAGCGGGCCGCTTCACGGCGGCCTCATCCCGCCTGGTCGCCGCCGCCCCGCCCTTGGGCTTCTTCGGCCGACTGCCGAACAAGCCCGGCGCGGGACGATCTCCGCCTCGTCGTCATCCGGCCAGTCGTCGAAGCTGACTCCAAGTCCGGAGCCGCCTGCTTCGCCACCGGCTTCGCCGCCACCCGCCTCGGTGTTCTTGTCCATGGCGGCCGCCCCCAAGTCGTGGTCCTCCAGGTCATGCTCCTCCCGGTCGGGGAGAAATCGGCACTCCGCCCCCGACTCGGCTACAGGTCAAAGGAGAGGGCTCTGCCAAGACGTGCCGACTGGTCAGAGTCGGCCAAGAGGAACTCGGCGACAAAACTAAGAGAAGAAAGGGAAAAAAGAGAGCATACCATAGGCGGAGGGTGTGCACGGGAGTATGGCTCCTTGCCAAACCGCCACTCTGCGGAGAGCTTGCAGTTCGCAAGATAATTCACCATATGAGCCACCTCGTCGTGCGGCATGTCCTTGGTGCACATCCGACTCGGATTGAGTTGGCCGCTCATCTGACAGATCAGGTGAGGGAGGCTTTGAAGCAGAAGCACCCGACGCGCGACGAAGGCGGCCAGCAAGTCGGACCCAGTCAGGCCCTCCGACTGGATCATCACCCAGAGTCGGGCGACGGCCGCGGCTCCAGCCTGCGATAGCGTCACCGCCCGATAAGACCACTGGGGCCGCCTCCCAGCCGGCGGGCCGGCTACGTAAGCCGGCAAGTTGACGTAGTCGCCTTGCGGGGCGACGTTCCTCACATAGAAATACGACTTCTGCCAGAGCTTCACCGACTGGATCAGCGTGATGACGGGGAAGGGGTTGTCGGCCGCTGGCCTCCGCATCACGATGAAGGCGCCGCTCTGAGCCGGCACGCCCTGCATGCGGGTGCCGAGCTTAGACTGGAAGAACTCGCCCCAGAGCTCGAGGGTGGGGAGAACGCCAAGAAAGCCTTCGCACAGGGTGACGAAGGCGGACAGCAGCACCACCGTGTTCGGAGTGAGGTGGTGCGGCTGGAGTTGATAGAAGTCGAGGAAGGAGCGGAAGAAAGCGCTCGCCGGCAAGCCGAGGCCGCGCAGGAAGTGCGAGCGAAAGACTACCCGCTCGCCTTCCTCTGGCGCCGGCGTGATCTCCTTCTCCGGCGCGAGACGGACCCGCACCAGGTCCTTGCCGGGCAACCGTCGCGTCTTGCGGAGGAACTCGACGTGGTCCATATGGACGAGGGAGCCGTCCCAGTCCCCGCCATACTGCATGATGGCGAGAAGCTAGCAAGGAAGAGTGCGGCGGCGAACAAAGCACGGCCCTGCGGCGGCAAAGCTGTGGGGCGGAGTGAAGATTGGTGGGACAGTGCGGCGGCGAGGCGCTGCTGCTAAGGAAATCAGAAGGAAGAAGATGGCGGAGAAAGGAGGAGCGTGCGAGCGTTTGACGCTTCCCCTCCTCCCCCTACTTATAGCCTCATGCGGCGAAGCCGAGCAGGCGAGGCGTGGGGAGGAACGTGGGATTAACTGCGCCCACTCCCCCATGTCCCGCGATTATTACGCCCTAACGGCGTGCGGAAACCGCCGCCGGAAGACGTGCAGACAGCTCTGGGCCACAGAGGATCCACGCCTGGGCCTAGGCGTAGGAGTGGTGGGCCCTCGGCCTGCGGCGACGTCCTGTCGCGCGCGTGGGTTGGCAGGCTCGTTTCAGCTGGAGGATGCCACGTGGTTCGCAGGCGGTGAGCGGCCGGCCCGCGGCTCGGCGCACGCGCCAACAGACTCTCGCCTTCCGACTTTAGAAATTTCGCCAAGACGGCGCGCCCAACCGAAGCCGTCTCCTAGCTGCTGGCTCGTCAAGATAAGAAGCTGACCGAGCTTCTCGACCTCCTCTCAGCCTCGAAGCCCAACCAGCTTCGGGGACTACTGTCAGAGTAAATGGCCACGGGTAGCCTATCCGACTCCCCCTGGCTCTTTGAAAAATTATTAGGCCATTCGAGCCTTCAAGCATACAAAGCATAGGGCCGCCTTCCCCCGGCCGGCTATCCCCAAGGCCGACTATCAGAAGGCGACCCGGCCTCAGAAACCTTCCCCAAGAAAGATACGAGATGGCCGACTCCAGGGAGCCGGCCCCAAGAGGAACTACTCCCAGAAGCCGGCCATGAAGAAAGCCGACTCCCAAAAGCCGGCCAAGACTGCACCCACCAAGACTGTATCCACATAACGATGATAAGACGGGGCGTGGCCGCAGTACAGCCCACTACCCCCGAATCCCGAAGCAGGCATGGCCACAGGGCGCCGTACAGGCCAGCCATCCCCCGTCCGGCGGGGCACTATAGCCATGTTGGCCTCGATGTCACCCACGACAGGCGCCAGTACGGCCCGCGGGTGGTGGGCCCCTTTAGCCAGAGAGACACTCGAAGGCGACCCGGCCTCCCCTAGTCGGCCAGGGGCGAGGCCGGCTCCCAATAGCCGGCTACCTACCTCCCTCGAAACATGTGCCTCATTAAGGAGACAAGACGAGGTAAGGCTACAGTGAGAGCCTGCAAGGCGGCGCGCTGAAGCCATGCTTACCTCGACAAAGCCCTCGTCATGAGAGGCGAGGCAACAGTAACCAGCCGCCAACAAATCCCCCAAGCGGTGGGGCCGGCCTGTCGGCCAATAGGCCGGCAGCCGGCGGGACCCACCAGTCGGCGGGCCCCAATGGCCGGCGGAGAAGCCGGCGAGCATAGACACTGACGGCTGGGACCTGCGCCCAGCCGAATTACCATTGTACCCCTGGGGGGTAGGCCTATATAAACCCCCCGGGACACCCATGCAAAGGGTTGATCTGATAGAATTCCACACACCACATAGAGAGAAAAGGAGAGCTAGCCTTGCCCTTCTTCTTCCTCTAGCCAAATAGCTCAAGGAGCACTTGTAGCTACTTGTATTGATCTAGTGATCATGCGGAGACCCCGCAGAGCAGGATTAGGGGTGTTATCTCCACGGAGAGCCCCGAACCTGGGTAAGATCCGCCGGCGTGCATGTCTTCGCCTCATCCCGTTTCCAGGCACCGGCGATGTCTTACTGGCTCCCACAACGATAAGCCACCCGTTGGCATATGTCGCACAACCACCCGACAGAAGCTGAGCACAGCATGATCCGGTAGCAATGTATTCAGATTCAGCACTGGAGAGTGACACACAGTTCTGCTTCTTTGAAGACCAACAGACAATTGATCGACCGAGAAAGTGACATGTTCCTGAGGTGGACTTGTGACCAACCTTGTCACCATCATAATCAGCATCAGAATACCCAATCAGATCAAATATTGAGTCCTTTGGATACCATAATCCTATTGTTGGGGTGTAAGCCAAATATCGAAGAATTCGCTTCACCGAAAGGTGATGCGACTCCTTTGGTGCCGCTTGGAATCGGGCACACATGCAAATGCTAAGCATTATATCTGGCCTAGATGCACATAAGTAAAGTAAGGAACCAATCATGGAGCGGTATACCTTTTGATCGAACTCTTTACCATTGTCGTCAGGACCCAGGTGACTTTTGGTTGGCATTGGCGTCGTGTAACCTTTGCAGTCTTGCATTCCAAACATCTTCAGGCATTCTTTGAGGTATTTCGCTTGAGATATGAAGATGTCGTTTCTCTGCTGACGGATTTGAAGACCAAGGAAGAACTTCAGCTCACCCATCATGGACATCTGATATTGCTCTTGCATCATGTGTCCAAACACATCGTTGTATCTCTTGTCAGTGCAGCCGAAGATAATGTCATCCACATAGATTTGGCACACAAACAGTTCACCGTCGTATGACTTCGTGAAGAGTGTTGGATCTAGTGAACCAGGTTTGAAGCCTTTGCTCTTCAGGAAGTCTTTGAGCGTGTCATACCAAGCACGAGGAGCTTGTTTGAGGCCATACAGTGCCTTGTTGAGCCTGTACACCATATCAGGATGTTTTGGGTCTTCAAAGCCAGGTGGTTGTGCAACATACACTTCTTCTTCAATCTTGCCATTGAGAAAGGCACTCTTCACATCCATTTGATACAGTAGAATATTGTGATGGTTGGCATATGCAAGCAGTATGCGAATGGCTTCAAGTCTTGCCACAGGAGCAAATGTTTCATCGAAGTCAATCCCTTCAACTTGAGTGTAGCCTTGAGCAACTAGACAAGCCTTGTTTCTGACAACTTGACCATGCTCATCTTGTTTGCTGCGATAGATCCATTTGGTGCCAATGATATTATGCTTGCGAGGATCATGACGCTTGACTAATTCCTAGACATTGTTCAGCTCGAACTGATGAAGCTCTTCTTGCATGGCTTGAATCCATTCAAGTTCCATGAAGGCTTCATCAACTTTCTTGGGTTCAGATATTGAGACAAATGCAAAGTGCCCACAGAAATTTGCAAGTTGTGTTGCTCTTGAACGAGTGAGTGGACCAGTTCCATTGATGCTGTCAATGATCTTCTCAATCTGTACTTCATTTGCAACACGGGGATGTACTAGACGAAGATTTTGCCCTTGTAGATCATTGTCTTCAGCTTCAACATTGACTTCAGGCTGAGCATTGTCGTCAGGTTGACTTGGTGCAATGATGAGTTCTTCTTCAGCCTGAGGTTCGGACGGTATGATCTCTCCAGTACCCATGAGTTTGATAGATTCACTCAGAGGAACTTCATCTAGCACATTTGGCAGGTGCTCTCTTTGCGAGCCGTTAGTCTCATTGAACCGCACATCCACAGTTTCAACCACTTTATAGTGAAAGAGGTTGAAGACTCTGTAGGAGTGCGAGTCCTTTCCGTAACCAAGCATAAAACCTTCATGTGCTTTCGGTGCAAATTTTGAAGTGTGATGTGGATCCTCGATCCAGCACCTAGCACCAAATACCCTAAAGTAACTGATGTTTGGCTTCTTACTAGTTAGCAGCTCATATGATGTTTTCTTCAGAAGCTTGTGAAGATAAACTCGGTTGATGATGTGGCATGCAGTGTCAATGGCTTCTGGCCAGAACTTTCTTGGAGTCTTGTACTCATCTAGCATCGTCCAGGCCATCTCGATGAGGGTTCTGTTCTTGCACTCCACGATGCCATTCTGCTGAGGTGTGTAGGGAGAAGAAAACTCACGAGTGATGCCAAGGGTATCAAGGTAAGTGTCGAGGCTGGTGTTCTTGAATTCTGTGCCGTTTTCATTTCTGATATGCTTGATCTTGACACTGTAGTTCATCATGGCACGGTTGGCGAAGCGTCTGAAAACATCCTGCACTTCATTCTTATATAGAATTATATGCACCCAGGTATATCTTGAGTAATCATCAACAATAACGAAACCATAGAGACAAGCAGTGGTATTAAGAGTAGAGTAATGAGTAGGGCTGAATAAGTCCATGTGAAGCAGCTCGAAGGGTTGAGACGTCGTCATGATTGTCTTTGAGGGATGCTTGGCCCTAGTCATCTTCCCAGCTTCACAGGCACCACACAGATGGTCTTTCTTGAACTTGACGCCTTCGATGCCCATGACATGCTTCTTCTTCGAGAGTGTGTAGAAGTTCCTCATGCCTGCAGGTCCTAGCCTCCGATGCCAAAGCCAGCACTCTGAAGCTTTTGCTAGAAGACATGTGGCAAGCTGTGGTCCTGCTGAGAAATCTACCATATACAGATCATCTTATCGATACCCTTCAAAGACTAGAGATTTGTCAGATTCCGTAAGGACAAGGCAGCGATATTTTTCAAATATCACAATCATATTCAAATCACATAGCATTGATGCAGACATTAAGTTAAAACCAAGGGATTCAACAAGCATCACTTTATCCATGTGCTGATCCTTTGAGATTGCAACTCTACCAAGACCGAATACCTTACTTTTACCAGTGTCAGCAAATGTGATATGACTCTTATCAGACGGCCGAAGAGTTGAATCCATCAGAAGACTTCGATCACCAGTCATGTGGTTGGTGCAGCCACTATCCATAATCCATTCTGAAGAATGAGGTGTCATAGCCTACAGTACAGTTTGGGGGATAGGCTTCACCAAGCGAGTTGTGAAGCATAAACATTTGACAAACAAGTGGAAAATAGAAGTTCGGATCTTGGTTAGGATAGATAGGATGAGTGTCAAGGAATCCCGGGACGAAATACATAGTAAGACCATTTGGGCATTTTATCTTGCGCCCCATAAGATGTTTAAGGTCCCCAGCATAAGCATCAGACGCCTTTGATTTCCGACTGGAGTCCTTTCCGTGCAAAAGAGAGTTACGTTTTCATAACCACCCACATTTTCAGGGGTGGCTTAGAAGCAATGCGTCTTAGTGCAGCATCTGAGAACTTCGGCTTTGAAGCCCTAGCAAATAGCCTTGCAGGAGGAGAATAATACTCATATGAATAAGCAGAAAAGTTCTTACACTTATGAACATAGCGGTTTGATGAAACACGCTCATATTCAAAGGTCTGAGTATGATTTCCCTGCAAAACATTGGCGTTAGGGTGACTCAGGTGAGTATTCTGTCTGTATGAAGCCTTTGGACCATATGAAGCCTTTGGTCTGGGGTTTGTCTTCTTCCCAGGTGGTGTCATAATGACATTCGCGGGAAGACTTTCAAGACACCTTTTGGGCACCCAGATCTTCTTAAGAGGTGGTCCATTCCTACAGTTAGTACCAATGTACCTGGCAAACACTTCACCATTCTAATTCCTGAACAGTTTATAGTTTGCATCAAAGGATTCATCAATGATAATTGGGTTAGCACTAGTGAAGCCAGATAAGGTAGATGGATCTACCAAAGTTCCCTTAGCAGCAACCCATGTGGTTTTGGGGTACTGCTCAGGCATCTAGTAAGAACCATCAACATTTATTTTCCTCTCGAACCCAACACCCTCTTTCCTAGGGTTTTGGTTCAGAATCTGCTTTTTCAGGACATCGCATAGTGTTTGATGCCCTTTGAGACTTTTGTACATTCCTGTCTCAAGTAATGACTTCAATCTGGCATTCTCATCAGCAATAGTAGTGGTATCCTCAGATGAGGGGTTAGTTACCACATCAGCAGTTGAAGATATTGCAACAGTAGTAGCAGTTGAACATTCAGCAACAGAGACATCATTATCACGCTCAATACATTTTAGACAAGGTGGTTCAAATCCTTCCTGAGCGGAACTGATCTGTTGAGCGCGGAGTGACTCATTTTCCTTTTGAAGATCTTCATGAGCCGATCTCAATTTCTCAAGTTCCTGCTTCCTTTGAAGATAATCATAGGAAAGCTTTTCATGAGAGGTTGAGAGCGATTCATGACGACTTTCAAGTTCCTCATACTTAACATGAAGATTTTCTATGTCTTCAATTAAGGACTGAGATTGGGTCATTTCCGCGTCCAACATGTCATCGCTTTTGTCTAACAGTTTTTGAATATGTTCCATGGCATTCTGTTGTTCAGTTGCAATTTTAGCAAGTGTTTTGTAGCTAGGTTTAGATTCACATTCAGATTCATCTTCACTTGATGTTTGAAAGTAAGCATCGCGTGAGTCTACCTTGGCACCACGTGCCATGAAGCAGTAGGCGGGGGTAGAGTCATCCTCATCCTTGGCATCAGCGTTGGTGACGAGGCCATTGTCTTCAGTGTTGAAGATGGACTTGGCGACGTATGCAGAAGCTAGAGCCAGGATTGCCACTCCAGAATCAGATTCCTCCTCGGACTCCACCTCTGCCTCCTCAGATGCAGACTCCTCCTCTGAATCTATCTCCTTGCCAACAAAAGCACGAGCCTTCCCAGATGAGCTCTTCTTGTGTGAAGAAGACTTCGATGAAGACTTGGAAGAAGACTTTGAGGATTTCTTCTTCTTCTTGTCATCAGAATCATAGTCCTTGCTCTTCTTCTTCTTCTTCTTTGTCTCGTTGTCCCACTGTGGACACTAAGAGATGTAGTGACCAGGTTTCTTGCACTTGTGACAGGTTCTCTTCTTGTGATCACGAGAGGAAGCTTCATCATTCCTTGAGCTGGATCTTGAAGACTTTATGAAGTCTTTCTTCTTAGTGAACTTCTGGAACTTCTTCACGAGCATAGCAAGCTCCTTTCCAATGTCTTCAGGATCACCAGAACTGCAGTCAGATTCTTCTTCAGACGAGGAGACGGCCTTTGCCTTCAAAGCGTGAGTGCGGCCATAGTTGGGACCATAGATATCTCTTTTCTCAGATAGCTAGAACTCATGTGTGTTGAGCCTCTCAAGTATGTCAGACGGATCGAGAGTCTTGAAGTTAGGGCGCTCTTGAATCATTAGGGCCAGGGTGTCAAATGAGCTGTCGAGAGATCTCAGTAGTGTCTTGACGATTTCATGCTTGGTGATCTCAGTGGTGCCGAGTGCATGAAGCTCATTGGTGATGTCAGTGAGGCGATCAAATGTGAGCTAGACATTCTCATTGTCATTTCTCTTGAAGCGGTTGAAGAGATTGCAAAGAACACTGATTCTTGAATCTCTCTGTGTTGAGACGCCTTCATTGACCTTGGAGAGCCAGTCCCAGACCAGCTTTGACATTTCCAGAGCACTCACACGACCATACTGCCCCTTGGTTAGATGACCACATATGATGTTCTTGGCAGTTGAATCCAGTTGCACGAACTTCTTGACATCAGCAGGAGTGACACCTTCACCACTCTTGGGAACGCCGTTCTTGACGACATACCAGAGATCGACATCAATGGCTTCAAGATGCATGCGCATCTTATTCTTCCAGTAGGGGTAATCAGTGCCATCGAAGACAGGGCACGCAGCGGAGACTTTGATTATCCCTGCAGTCGACATAGCTAAACTCCAGGTGGTTAAACCGAATCACACAGAACAAGGGAGCACCTTGCTCTGATACCAATTGAAAGTGCTAGTATTCGACTAGAGGGGGGGGGTGAATAGGCAATCTTTATGAAAGTCTTCAAAACATGAGTGTTTCGAAGACAAACCATAGAAATGAACCTTTGATATGCTGCGGAAGGTAGACTACACTGGACAAACCATAGTCAAGTAAGCAATGAAGTGAAAGCACGAAGACTATAAGCAGCTAGGTAGATTGGATCTGGATGGAACATAGTATGAAACCAAACAGACAACAGTCTTCACTCAGTGAAGTCAAACAGATAAGGCAAGTAGGCAAAGACTTCACGAAGACAAACTGTAAGTAAGGCAAGAGAGGTAGGATAGAACCAGTTGCTCGGAGAGGACAAGGGATTTGTTCGACCAGTTCCAGTTGCTATGACAACTGTACGTCTGGTTAGGGATCCTGAGATTCAACTCAGAAGACAGCGTCTTCACCTTATTCCCCTTGAGCTAAGAACACTTAGTCCTCGCCCAATCACTCTGCTAAGTCTTCAAGGGAGACTTCCAAACCTTCACAGACTTCGTTCACCGGCAATCCACAATGACTCTTGGATGCTCAGAACGCGACGCCTAACCGGCTGGAGGATTCACAGTCCTCAAGTGTAATAAGTCTTCAGATCACGCGGACAGAAAGACTTCAGTAGTGCCTAACACTCTTTGGCTCTGGGTGTTTTGGGCTTTGTCCTCGCAAGGATTCTCTCTCTCAAAGGGTTCGGTGGTGGGTTGATCTCAAACGACAAAAGCCGTGCACTAACTCTGAGCAGCCACCAATTTATGGTGTAGGGGGTGGGCTATTTATAGCCAGGAGGCAACCCGACCTAATTTGTCCAAAATGACCCTAGGTCACTAAGGAACTGACACGTGTCCAACGGTCAGATTTCGAACACACGCGACAGCTTGACTTGGGCTACAAGTAAAGCTGACTCATCCAGCTCTGGATAAGATTTGCTCTCATTGTCTTTGCTCGAAGACATAGGATTTGGTTGAGCATCACTTCCGTCACCCTGACTTTGTTCACTTGGACCCCACTTAACAGTACGGTGGTTCCTATGACTCAACAAAGAAGAAAAGGAAACTACGAAACAACTATGTCTTCGTACTCCATAGTCTTCACGCGATGTCTTCTCATGTCATAGTCTTCAGTGTGAATGTCTTCTCAGACCACCATTGTCTTCAATGTCTTCACACATTTTTAGGGGTCATCTCTGGTAGGTAAACCGAATCAATATGGGACTACTACCTGTGTTATCCTGCAATTCTCACAAACACATTAGTCCCTCAACCAAGTTTGTCGTCAATACTCCAAAACCAACTAGGGGTGGCACTAGATGCAGTTACAGGCCCTGAATTATCAGGGATGCCGGATTTATTATAGCGATCATAGTATGTACACTGAAGAAAGTATGTACAACATAAGAGCGGGTGGCTCAAGTATAATATGGTCGAAGATGAGCGATGTTCCACGGTTGGTGGGTCTTCTCCTCCGATGTGCGGGATTCCTTGTGTTCTTGAACATCAATAGGTAATATGACCCATTGTTCAAGTTCTTGCTGAGCACAAAAGGCCCTTCCCAGTGTGGGGATAATTTATGCATATCTGTTTGATCTTGGATCAGCCGGAGCACCAAGTCGCCTTCTTGAAAGGTCCGGGTCTTAACCCGGTGGCTATGATAGCGATGCAGATATTGCTGGTATATCACTGAACGAGCCGCCGCAAGGTCACACTCTGCATCCAACATATCAAGAGCATCCTGACGTGCTTTTTCATTATCAGCTTCAATGTAAGCTGCCACGCGGGGCGAGTCATGACGGATGTCGCTTGGAAGAACCGCCTCAGCCCCGTAAACCATGAAAAAGGCGTATAACCTATTGATCTATTGGGGGTGGTGTTGATACTACACATCACTGAGGGTAACTCCTCAACCCAACACCCCGTCGTCCTTTGCAAAGGGACCATAAGCCGAGGTTTTATCCCTCTCAAGATTTCTTGATTGGCTCTTTCAGCTTGACCATTGGACTGGGGTTGAGCTACCGGTGAGATGTCAAGACAAATATGCTCTCGTTGACAGAACTCATTCATAGCACCTTTGGATAGATTAGTGCCATTAGCAGTTATGATGTTGTGAGGGTAACCAAAATGGAAGATTACTTTTTTCATGAATTGAACCGCTGTTGCAGCATCACACTTACTGACCGGCTTTGCTTCAACCCACTTAGTAAATTTATCTACTCCACCAAGAGGTGGGTCTTCTTGCTTTAGACCTCTTGAAAGGTCCAACCATATCAAACCCCCAGACCGCAAAACGGCCAAGTAATTGGAATCATCCTCAATTCTAGAGCCGACACATGAGCCCGTCGAGAAAATTTCTGACAGCCATCACACTTACTAACCAGATCTTCTCCATCAGCATGAGCTGTCAACCAGTAAAATCCATACGGAAAGCTTCAGCCAGAAGAGATTTAGAACCGGCATGATGGCCACAATCACCTTCGTGTATCTCCCTTAGAATCTCACGACCCTCTTTAGGAGAAACACAATGCTGAAACACACCTGTGACACTGCATCGGTGTAACTCGCCATTGACAATGGTCAGAGATTTAGACCGTCGAGTTATCTGCCTGGCCAAAAGTTCACCCTCAGGCAACTCACCCCGGGTCATATAAGCCAAGTATGGAACTATCCAATCAGGAATAGCACGGAGAGCCTCCACCAACTGTCCCTCCGGGTCAGGAATGGCAAGATCCTCCTCCGTTGGCAATTTAACTGAAGGATTATTTAACATGTCAAGAAAAACATTAGGGGGCACCGGCTTACACTAAGACCCTAGCCAGCTTAAAGCGTCAGCTACCTTGTTCTTTCTGTGATCAATATGCTCTACTTGGTAACCCTTGAAATGACCAGCAATATTATCAACCGCCCGGCGATAAGCCGCCATGAGCGGGTCTTTAGAATCCCAAGTGCCTGAAACTTGCTGAGCCACCAGATCTGAGTCGCCAACGCACATGACCCGACTTAAATTCATCTCTCTGGCCACCCGAAGGCCATGGAGCAGGGCCTCGTACTCAGCTGGATTATTAGTACAAGGAAACATTAACCTTAAAACATTGCAAAACTTGTCACCTCGTGGGGAACTCAAAATAACTCCAGCCCCCGAGCCCTCCAGCTGCCTAGACCCGTCAAAGTGGATTGTCCAGTAAGTGTTATCCAGCTTCTCCTCAGGTGTCTGCAATTCTATCCAGTCATTGATGAAATCCACAAGAGCCTGAGACTTGATAGCTGTCCTTGGCATATATTTCAAACCATGATGTCCAAGCTTAATGGCCCACTTGGCCACTCGGCCTGTGGCTTCTCTGTTTTGGATAATATCACCTAAATGTGCAGAGCTAACCACAGTAATAGGATGACCAAGAAAATAATGTTTTAACTTGTGCCTGGCCATGAATACCCCATATAGTAGCTTCTGCCAATGTGGGAATCTTTATTTAGACTCAATTAAGACTGCACTGACATAATAAGCCGGCCTTTGAACTGGATATTCCTTACCCGACTCTTTTCTTTCCACTACAACCGCCACGCTGACGGCTCGGCTGTTAGCTACCATGTACAAAAGCAAAGGTTCGTTCTCAATAGGAGCTGCAAGAACCGGCGGCTCGGCCAGCTGCTTCTTAAGCGCTTCAAACGCCTCATTAGAAGCATCACTCCAAACAAAATGATCTGTTTTCTTCATCATATGGTTCTCTCCCAGGCGACTTATAAATCGACTTAAAGCTGCAATATGACCCGCCAAACGCTGGACATCATTGACGCACGCCGGCTTAGCTAATGAGGTTATAGCCTTGATTTTCTCCGGGTTAGCTTTGATGCCTCTATATGAAACCAAAAAACCCAAGAGCTTGCCTGGAGGAACACCAAAAACATATTTGGCCGGGTTAAGCATCATCTTGTAAACCCGGAGATTATCGAAAGTCTCTTTCAGATCATCCAACAGAGTCTCCTTCTTTCTAGAATTCACAACAATATCATCCATGTAGGCATGAACATTGCATCCAATCTGACTATGAAAACAGTTCTGCACACAATGCTGATAAGTCCCCTGGGCACTCTTAAGCCCAAAAGGCATAGATACATAGTAGAAAGCTCCAAAAGGCATGATAAAAGCTGTCTTCTCTTGGTCTTTGACTGCCATCTTGATCTGATGGTATCCAGAATAAGCATCCAGGAAACACAAACGCTCACAACCCGTCGTGGCATCTACGATCTGATCAATATGGGGAAGAGCAAAAGGATCAGTTGGACAAGCCTTATTAAGGTCTGTGTAATCCACACACATGCGCAAAGTGCCATTTTTCTTAAGTACCTGCACCAGGTTAGCCAACCACTCAAGGTGAAACACTTCTATGATGAACCCAGCTGCTAAGAGCTGGGCCACTTCCTCTCCAGTGGCCTTACGTCTCTGCTCATTAAAACGACGGAGGAATTGCTTGACCGGTTTAAACTTGGGATCGATATTGAGAGTGTGCTCAACGAGTTCCCTCGGTACACCCAGCATGTCTAAAGGCTTCCATGCAAAGATGTCCCAGTTCTCACGGATGAACTCCATAAGCGTGCTTTCCTATTTCGGATCCATATTGGCACTGATAGTGAACAGCTGAGATGAGTCGCCAGGGATAAAGTCAACTTGCTTGGTATCATCTGTTGACTTAAACTTCAACAAAGGATCATGCTCTGTAGTTGGCTTCTTTAACGGAGTCATATCACTCAGGTCAACATTATCTTTATAAAACTTAAGTTCCTCCGTGGCACAGGACGACTCAGCATAAGCAGCATCATCTTCTTCACACTCCAAGGCTATCTTCCTGTCACCATGCACTGTGATGGTACCCTTGCGACCCGGCATCTTAAGCTGCAGATACACATAACAAGGCCGTGCCATAAACTTGGTGTAAGCCAGCCATCCAAACAGAGCGTGATAGGGGCTCTTGATCTTGACTACTTCAAAGTTCAGGTTCTCTGCCCTGTAATTATGCTCATTGCCAAAAGCCACTTCCAAGGCTATCTTGCCCACAGGGTATATCGACTTACCAGGCACCACACCATGAAAGACTGTAGACGACGGCTTAAGATCTTTGTCTGTCAAATTCATACGGCGAAAAGTATCATAATAAAGGATATTAATGCTATTGCCTCCATCCATGAGTACCTTAGTGAACTTGTAACCTCCAACCTGAGGGGCTACCACCAAAGCCAGTTGACCCGGATTGTCAACCCGGGGCGGGTGATCCTCGCGGTTCCATACAATTGGCTGCTCTGACCATCATAAGTATCGAGGAATGGCCGGCTCAACTACACTTACTGCTCGTTTATGAACCTTCTGACCTCGCTTGCACGGGCTTGTGGTGAAAACATGATATTGGCCGCTAGTAAGCTGTTTTGGATTACTTTGATACCCTGACTATTGTTGTTGATTGCCTTGATTGGGCTGCTGGTTAAAGCTACCCTGATTGTCATGACCTTGAAAACCGGAACCTGAGCCGCCACCTCCAAAGCTGGGCCCGTGCGAGCCGGACCCTGACCCGCAATGCAGGCCATTATTGTTATGGTGGTCCTGGTGAAAGCCGGATTTCTTATACTCCTGCATGATGAAACAATCCTTCCACATGTGAGTCGAGCGCCTGTCGGGACGACTATGCACTGCAAAAGAAAGACACATCCGTGACATTTTGGGCCGAAAGAATTTTTTTCCTGTCATAAATATGACACTTCTATGACGATAATTGTGACAAAACCCGGTATCATCATAGATGTCGTGGGCTCCTACTTCTATGACAAAAAATCATGACAGAAAATGGGCTTTTCGTCCTGGGCGGGCCGGAGATGCAGCTGCATGACATTCTTTGGGCCGTGCATGATGGAAAAAACCGTGGTAGAAGCGAGGGTGAGGAAAATATCGGGGAGTTCCCGGTTACGGTGGGTGGTCGGGGGCCGAGCGATGCACGTTTCTCTCGTACACGTACGCACGTGGGTGCGAGGCTTTGGGCTCTAACTGAACCCGAGCGAGGCGTTCGCCTACTGAACCCGAGCGATTGAACTGCAGGCTACGCGTTACTGAATCCCCGAGCAAGCGTTTCCTTCGGTACTGCTGCTAAC
>NC_057799.1:605799590-605804385 GCF_018294505.1 Triticum aestivum
GGATGAACAGGACCCCGATCGATCGAGCCGGTTGGGCATGGTTGAACAGGACCCCATGGAGGGCTGGATGAACATGACCCCATGGAGGGAAGGTTGAACAGTAGCCGGTGGAGGGCTGGTTTAACAGTAGCCGGTGGAGGGCTAGATGAACAGTAGCCCATGGATGGGTGGTTGAACAGGACCCCGTGGAGAGGGCTGGTTGAACAATAGCCGGTGGAGGAGCGCGCGGTGGAGGCTGGATGAACAGGAGCCCGTGGATGAACAGTCGCAGGTGGAGTTTGGAGGAGGTCGATGGTGGATGAACAGTAGCTCGTGGTGGTTGGAGCAGGTAGATGGTGGAGATGAACAATTCCCCGTGGAGTCCCGTTTTGCGGTACGCCACACCCCTCCCGATGACCAGGACCCCCGTTTCGACCGTAGCGCTCCAACACAAGGACGTTTCCTCCGTTTTGTGGTACGCCACACCCCTCCCGATCAACAGACCCCGTTTTGACCGTAGGAGGTCCAACAGAAGTCCATTTTCTCCGTTTTGCGGTATGCCAAACCCCTCTTGATGAACAGGATCCCGTTTCGACCGTGGCCGGTCGAACACAAGGTTGTTTCCTCCGTTCTGCGGTACGCTAGGCCTCGTTTCCATCGGCTGTTCCATGCAAGCCCTCCCGATGAACACGACGACGCATTCCGTTCTGACCCAGCCGGTTGGCTCCCCATGAACACGGCGATGACGCAGTTTCTCCATTTTGACCCAGCCATGTAC
The DNA here is from genome assembly GCF_018294505.1 of Triticum aestivum. Taxonomy (NCBI): domain Eukaryota; kingdom Viridiplantae; phylum Streptophyta; class Magnoliopsida; order Poales; family Poaceae; genus Triticum; species Triticum aestivum. The sequence continues at coordinate 605,800,348 of NC_057799.1, forward strand.
ACGAGCCCTGGCCGTACGTATGCGCGAGTAGGCATTCGAGACCCCACCCATATGTACGTACGTGGTCGTATTTTCTTTCTTGCACCCTGACCGCTGTACGTACGTGTACATGCTACGTGCGCTCCTCTACTACGACATGTGCGCGCCTCTACATCGACCAGTATGTACGTACACGTTTGCGACCAGAATGACAACGCTATGTACGCTTCGACCAGGTGGGTCCCGACTGTCACGCACTTCCTTGCGTGCGAAGATGTAGCTGGTGGGTCCCAGCAGTCAGGGGGCGAATCGTTTTTTTGCCCATAATGTGGACGCACTTCCTTGCGTGCGAAGATGTAGCTGGTGGGTCCCAGCAGTCATTGGAAGAAAACATTATTTTTCAGGGTAAAAAGGATGCAGTTGCATGCATGCGTCCATGGGCATGGTGCGTCCCCACTGTCAGCCTCTCACGTACAGTCATCTTCCGATGACTCTCGTTTGTTGACCACATTGACCACACCGTGCCGAGCGCACCAAGGCCGGTGGACGACTGTGAGGCCCCAGACTGGAACGACCCAGAGATGGGGAAGATGCGGCAGTGGAGTCACAGATGGAGAGGAGTGGGAAACTTGACTGGTTCGGGTGCGCGGCAGCACTGCCGCTGAGGGAGTCCTGGATAAGGGGGTATCCGGACAGCCGGACTATATACTTTGGCCGGACTGTTGGACTATGAAGATACAAGATTGAAGACTTCGTCTCGTGTCCGGATGGGACTCTCCTTTGCGTGGAAGGCAAGCTTGGCGATTCAGATATGTAGATCTCCTTCTCTGTAACCGACTCTGTGTAACCCTAGCCCCCTCTGGTGTCTATATAAACCGGAGGGTTTAGTCCGTAGGACCAACAACAACAACATCATCAACAATCATACCATAGGATAGCTTCTAGGGTTTAGCCTCTACGATCTCGTGGTAGATCAACTCTTGTAATACTCATATCATCAAGATCAATCAAGCAGGAAGTAGGGTATTACGTCCATCGAGAGGGCCCGAACCTAGGTAAACATTGTGTCCCCCGCCTCCTGTTACCATTGGCCTTAGACGCACAGTTCGGGACCCCCTACCCGAGATCCACCGGTTTTGACACCGACATTTGTGCTTTCATTGAGAGTTCCACTGTGTCGTCGCGATAAGGCTTGATGGCTCCTTCAATCATCTTCAACGATGCGATCCAGGGTGAGGTTTTCCTCCCTGGACAGATCTTCGCATTCGGCGGCTTCGCACTGCGGGCCAACTCGCTTGGCCATCTGGAGCAGATCGATAGCTACGCCCCTGGTCATCAGATCAGGTTTGGAAGCTTGAACTATATGGCCGACATCCGCGGAGACTTGATCTTCGACGGATTCGAGCCCAGGACAGGTGCACCAAACGGTCACGAGGAGCATGACCTAGATCTGCCATCGGACGGTTGCAGGATATCGCGCCTGCGGCTGCCCCGGCTCTTAATCTGGAGCAGATCGTGCCATCTGAGGACGGGTGGATGGACCCCGCCACGGAGGCCGCACCCTCAGCGGCGATAGAGCCGAACACAGGCTTCGCCTCCAATGAGGTCTGTGTAATCGGACCCTCGGACTCGTCTCCGACCATAGGCTCCGAACCGCGTACATCCATGTCTGTAGAATCTGATTGGGCACCGATCATGGAGTTTACCTATCACGACCGGTTTTCCAATAAAAATATTTATTGAGAAACCGATCCCTTAATGGACCAGTAGAGAAAATCCTTCTTACTGGTAGACAATTTCTTGATTACAGAAAAATCCAGTAGTACTAAATATAATACAAGGTTGAGCAGAGGCTGCTCAACAATTTATTACAAGCACGCCGATATTATACATAAAGGCGGATATGACACAATGGGTAGGGTGGCATAACTACTGACTCGTAATAACAGTGGTGGTGGATACGTCACCGTGAAGTGGGTGACAAGACTCCTAAATCTTACAACTCATCGAGCGTCGGAGTGAGGCTCGAGGATTATTATTGTGGGTGGCAGAAGCGTATATAATACAAGTAACCAAATCCAAGATCGCACGGGACTGACTGGGACTCCTCTAGGCGTCGGACTCGCTATCAAACTCATCATCCATGAGATCGCCTTCGACAACATCTGGCCAAATCAACAAGCTAGGTGAGTACTAGGAAAGTACTCGCAAGACAGTTTGGACATAAGATATAACAAATCCAAACATGATGCACATGAGCAGATTAATAATGCGCACTCAGATAATAAAATAGCAATGCATGGCAATAAAAAGGAAGTCGGGCGGTAGTCCTCCCGAAATCCCAATGCAATACTGAAAGCCAATCGAGTGTCTGAAATGACTCCTCGAAAGGGCACGAATAAGTTAACAAAGCCGCAGTCGGGCGTCAGGGCGACACCACATAAAGGGCTTATAATGGTATATAAATGACAGTGCGTGCCACAGTCGGACGTCTAAGCGACATCACGTAAAGGGCTTATATCAATAGTAAATGACGAGAGTGCCACAGTCGGACGTCTGAGCGACATCACATAAAGGGCTTATATCAAAAGTAAATGACAAGAGTGCCACAGTCGGACGTCTGAGCGACATCACATAAAGGGCTTATCTCAAAAGTAAATGACAAGAGTGCCACAGTCAGACGTCTGAGCGATATCACATAATGGACTTATATCAAAAGTAAATGACAAGAGTGCCACAGTTGGACGTCTGAGCGACATCACAAAAAGGGCTTATATCTCATAACTTGATGTTTCAGTAGCTCATGAATTTAAATCATTTCAAGGGGATATTCAGGTACGAAATAATAAATTGGTTAGTCCATCCACAGGAATAACACTCGACCGTGTTTACCACTCAAGCTCGTTCACCGGGGATTTCCACGGAGACTGACATGGGGACTGACATGGATATGGATATGCTGGCCACGGTCTTTGACCATGGACACGATGACTCGGAAGGTTTGACTCTGCAGAGTTTTTACTCTTAACCACAACCAATGGATTTCAGTAGTCACAAGGGACTAGTTCCGTTTATGGTATTTTAGGAGAAACACATCTAACCAGTACACACCCATTCAACATTCCGTTGCTAGGAATCACCCTAGGCAACGTGCAAGAAAAACCTTGAGATGGGGAGGCTACAACCTCGCGTAGCATGGGATCAAATTTATACCGCGCGCTCTAAGGGGTGCCCCCGTCTCGGTCCCAACCGGAAACACCCATGCCCCCTGACCGGATGACTGGCGTTAATCCAGGGCCATGGAACCCTCATCCCGGCCCCTCTATTTGGTGTGTACAAGGAAAGAGGTTACCAACTTACTAAACCGTATTCTTTACAGAAAACATGTGGCAGTACGAAAAGGGGATGAATGGTAACGTGGCTTGGTCCACGTTAACGTCGGAGTTTAACGGTTGACATAAGACTGACATGCTACAACAATACCATCTTACTACCTCTCATGTCACCACATGATCAGGTCATCCCGCATCAAGAGATCACAGTAAACTTCGAGGCACACGGTTAGTTGCCTTGCTTGCAACGAAACACTTACCGATGCCCACATTGCATGCATAAACTAATCAAGCAAACATGCAAAACACCCATCATATCAAAGGTTCAAACATGCTTGCCTGGTTCGGAGAAGTCGGAGTCTAGCTCGGCGAAGTTCGCGGCTCCGTCACCTCCTCCGGAACCTACGGTATAACGAAATCGTATACTAACGTGAAAACCGTTGCGTGTATAAAAATTGTTCCAAATTTTTTCCAAATAAATACTATAAAAAACTAGACAAAAATATAAGACTGACAAAAAAAATCAATCAAAAAGCATCTTCTGTTAAAAAGATATAAGGGTTTTAGTCCAAGGACTAATCTGTGATGAAACATAAAAGATCCAGGGACTTGTTTGAAAAAGCAGTAAAGGCTTCGGTAAGAAATACGTTAGCCCAGAGAGAAAACGCACTTTGCCCGAAGGCGCCTTCAGAAAACGGTTCGAAGGGAAAGGAAAGAGAGGCTGACG